>NC_143056.1:52060555-52225277 GCF_052426305.1 Pelodiscus sinensis | reverse complement strand
GGAGCAACCCAGCAGCACCCCAGCTGCTCTGCCCAAGGCATCCTGATTCAGCCGCTGCTGAAACTGACCAGCAGCGGTTGAATCAGGACGCCTGGGGCAGAGCAGCTGGGGTGCTGCCGGGTTGGTCCAGAGCGGCGCTGCGGGACCAACCCGGCAGCCCCAGCTGCTCTACCCCAGGGGTAGGCAAGAAAAGCCTGGTCTGCTGGGGGGGGGGCACTAGCTGCACACACCCTCCCCCAGCAGACCAGGGAGACGGGGGTGGCGGGACCGCCCAAGTCCTCCACGGCTTTGCTCCGTCTCCCTGGTCTGCTGACCTGGGAGACGCAGAGCAAAGCTGCAGAGCACGCGGGCAGTGGGACAGTCCAGGTGTGCCTGTGCTGTCCCGCTGCGGGCATGCTCCGTGGCTTTGCTCCCCGTCTCCCTGGTCAGCAGACCAGGGAGACGGAGCAAAGCCGTGGAGGACTTGGGCGGTCCCGCCACCCCCGTCTCCCTTGTCTGCAGGGAGACGGGGAGCAAAGCCTTGGAGCACGCCCGCAGCTGGACAGCCCAGGCGCGCCGTGGCTGTCCCACTGCGGGCGTGCTCCGAGGCTTTGCTCCCCATCTCCCTGGTCTGCTGGTCGGGAGACGGGGAGCAAAGCCGCGAAGCATGCCCGCAGGGGGACAGCTCAAGCGCGCCCGGGCTGTCCCGCTGCGGGCGTGCTCCAAGGCTTTGCTCCCCATCTCCCTGCAGACCAGGGAGATGGGGAGAAGCTTTTCTCGCCCCGGAGGATGGGGGCGGCGGACCGCGGCGCATCTGGGCGTCCCGCCGCTCTCGTCCTATGGGGCGAGAAAAGCCCCGTTCGTAACTGCGGATCTGACATAAGTCGGATCCGCGTAACTCAGGGACTGCCTGTAATGGCTAAATTTACACAGGAGAAAGTAAATGCTGACAAAAAGGGTTTTTATGTTCCTTCTTGATTTTTATCTATTTCAGTCCCATTGAATCCAGTGGCACTGTAGAGGATGTCCGTCAATAAAAGGTTTTGGACCCGGGATTATTAAAAAAATACTATTAAGGCTATGTCTACATTGGAAATTACTTTGGTATAACTTATGTCACCCAGGGGTGTGAACTATTCACACCCCCAGGTGACATAAGTTGTACCAACCTAAGCTTCTATGTGCACAGCGCTATGTCAGTGAAAGAGCTTCTCCCATCAATACAGCTACCATTGCTCATGGAGGCAAGAGTTATTAAGCTGACAGGAGAGCTCTCTCCCATCGACTTGCAGCATCCTAATCAAGCATGCTGTAGCTAGGTCTCTGTAAATAATGTAGTGTAAACACAGCTTGTAACTAAACACATAAAAGTGAACATCCGTAGAAGTCTGTAAATCTTTATCTTTGCACATCACACAGTACACTATTATGCAACTAAGAGTATTATTATTTGTCTATGGTTGAGATGGGATATACATTTTCTCCCCTTTAAAGAAGACTGGCTATTTTGAAGATTACAGATAGCAAATGTACCCATAAAATAGCTGGACTTTCCAAATCAGCAGACATTCAGAAAGTTTATTGTGTTGTCCCAAGAAAAGTTCCATAGATTCAGAGTCATTCTGCTACCATTTGTTCTAGGCCAGGAAGAGAAAGATTATTACAACTATCATCGTTTCTTTAGCCATAGTAAACATCTTGTTTTGATTTCCCATAATATTCTTTACTCCAGGAATTGGTACATTTATTTTCCCGTCTTTTTTCTGTCATTTCAATTTATCAATTAGGTAGGACAGAAAATGATACAAATTTACTTATTTAAACACAAAATCTTTTTTTGAAAGGAAAGAGAGTAGAGCCTATTTCCCCACCAGAATAATGGCTCACACTTTTTTGAACTCTTCATCCTAAATAATCTACTCTGATGATTGTAAGTTTTTGAATGAGCCAATTCAGAGGGGAGTGAGATTATTTGGAATCAACTTTCCACTCATAGGCAAAGTCATATGATTTCTGCCTTTTGCCAGCACATCCATCCCAACCACACCCAGAGTACAAATCATAAGACCCCACTTAGGCTGATGGCTCCATATCGTTATTTAATATTAGGGAAGATAATGGAGATGCCACAAACATTTTTCAAAAAGATCCAGGGTTAAAACAGGCTAAGCACATTAAAAAAATATTTTTTTAAAGATTCTGCTTGATGGCTGGAGTAAGGCTGGTCAGTGTAAGCCCTGCTGAAGACAATGAGCTATGCCTCTCAACCTTCCTAGTTCAAATCTGCAGTATGTGCTACACACCCAAAACGAGGAAAACAACAACGACAAATAACAAATAATAATGAAGGACAATTAACATGTGGGATTCACTGCTTTAATGCAAAAAATTCTGACTATAAATCTCAGTTACATGTTCTTCATTTTTAATTAAATATTATTCAATGGCCAAAAACGGAATGAACACATATTACAGTGGAACACAGGGAACTTTGGGACTACACTGTGTGATTGTCTCTTGAAATGAAAGCCATCCAATAGGTATGCAATGTGCTTTCTTTATGCATCCACATGACTCCTAGTAATTTTTAACTAAGAATGCATTTATATATTGACTATCAAAATGGTAGAACATTTACTTGACATAGTAGTATAAGAGACCACACAAATATTTATTTTAAATCTATATATGAATTCCATCATTAATATATGTGCCTTTATTTGCTGGGAATATTTAAATAAGGAAGCATTCTTAGTCACACAGCAAATACAAAATCAGAATTTCTGTTTCATCATCAAAAGGCTTGTTTATATGAAAAAGTTTCATTGCTACTGCTTATGCCTCCATAATTAAACCAATTTAACAAAATCAACTATGTGTTCACACTACTGTGCTCACACCAGCAGAGCCCATACTGAATTAGAAGACGTGTAAAATCCTGGATCCATGGAAATCAAACTCCCATCAACTTCAGTGAAGCCAGGATTTTACTCCATATGTCCACAAACCACTGTGCTGCACTGATTGTGCTGCTTTGATGTCTTAGTAAGTATTCAGAGGTCCCTTTGATTGACTCAAGACTCACTATAAAGTGACCAGTTTTCACAATGTATTATGGGATGTCCCTTGGAGACCAGAAGAATTATGAGAGGAGGGGATGCACTCTCGTCATTCTTTCCTGCTTTATTTTAGAATTCTTCTGGTCCTCACCTTATTCTGAAATCCTGTCAAGTGCAGGAGTGACATGCTTACTTCCAGACTCTGACTGAGATTGAAAAGAATATGTAACTTACCTTCACATTTAAGTCCTTGACGCACAAGGCCCCACAACATTTCTCCACAGTGGTCACAGAAGGCTGGTGCTCGGTACGAATGAACAAATAGAGCATGAGGACGGATCTGAAAGTCTTCAAATGTGGCAGAAGCTGTAAAAACAAGAACAGATAAAAGATAAAGCTAATTAATATCATAACTAATCTGTATTATCAGGTGAAATGTTATGAATAGAGGTAATTTGATATTTTTTACGAGATGATTTAAATATAATCGTTATCTTGAGTTTTTCTTGTGGTCATTATTCTATATAGAACGACTCTTTATTCATGCAGAATTTAATATACAGAAAGAGAAATATTTGCAATTGCTTGTAAATATAATACCCTATACCAAAATGAATGTTATAAAATGTTAGAAGTAAGCTTCCAAGTACAGACTAAACCTCTCTAGTCTGGTACCCTCAGGACCTGACTGGTGCCAAGCCAGAGAATTTGCGGGACCATGGAACATCAATAATATTGTCTAGCAGGATTACCAACATTTCCCCTGCTAACTGGGCTCTCAGATGACATTTAGGAGTAATTTAGTGCTATATAACAGCACAAAACACTGAGAGCCAGGTCTGGTGGCTGTAAACACACTTTTTCTGACCATAGGGAAACTTGGACACACCCATAAAAAATAGACATCTGGATAACTAAAATCATGCTATACCATGGACCAGAGTGTGCCAGACTAGAGAGGTTCAAACTGTATATTTGCCAGTCCCTCATATGCTCACTAAAGTTGCAGCCTATTTTACACTTTCCTTTCTCATTTGTGTATTTCTTAGAATAATACTGATCTTTTATCAGAGCTTTATAATATAAACAATGAAGGTGATCACCTTCCAGGATAGAGATCAGTAAGCACATTGCTAACAACTCAAACAAGGCGCCTGTAAGCTTTGATAAGACCAGACTAAGGTTCCGGGGGGAACTGGCTGCTTCACCTAGGGGTACAACCTCCCAAGGCTCTGAAAGAAAGAGTTAGAGATGTGGTTCAAAAGACAGACTGGCCATTCACTGAAAGGTGAAAAGCAGATATTGCTTCCAAGTGGACGTTAATCAATGCCACACTTAAACCCTGCAGTTTAAAGTGCAGTAGATACACTAAAATGAATGGCAGTGATGATTATATACGTCAGACATGTAGGAAGACTAGATGGAGAACTACTTCCACTTTGCCAGGTAAGAGCCTTGGGGGAAGATTCTGCGGGCATTAGTCATGGAGCATCCATGCTGTCAGATGGAGGGAAAAAAGGTTCAGGTGAAGTAGACAACCATAATCCTGAGAGATCAAGTCTAGAAGTGGAGGTAGTGGAATCAGTATAATCACTGAGAGGTCCAGAAGAGTGGCAATCCAACACTGGTGGGTCACGACAGAGCAAGCAAAATTATTGGGACTTGGTCTTGTTTGATATTCAGCAGAACCTTGTGCCCAACTTGATTAGGAGGGACTGAATAGAAAAACTGAGCCATCCCTGGAAGAAGGAAAACATCCAAGAGTGACCTGGGCCTGTGACCCAGAAGGAAGCTGGAGTCACTTCTTGTTATGCTTTGCCATGAACAGATCTATCTGGGGAGTTCCCCAGCACTGGAAAACTACCTTCACAATGTCAGGATGAAAAGACCACTTGTGGTAATTGGAGAAGGATCTGTTGAGATGATCTGCCCGCTTGTTTTGTGCTTTTGGTAGGAGGAGGCCTTGAGATGAATCAAGTAGGCTATGAAAAAATTCCACAAACAAACTGCCTCCTGAGACAGAAGAGAAGAGAGAGCTCCTCCATGCCTGGTGATAGGAGGCAGCCAACACATTCTTGCTTGCAACATGATGCCAGAAGGCCTGAAAAGACAAACAGACTGCCCTCAGCTCCCTAATGTTGATATGCAGAGAGAATTCTATGAATTCATAATCAGGTAATCCTTGAGGCGCTCTATAAGCATCATGGTTGCCTGAATCTGCCCTTCTTGGAGAAAGGCTGTGGTTTGGACAGAGTTAAGCACCACTTTTATTAATTCTATCCTCTCTGCCAGTTAAAGTGCAGATTTCTGCATATGCATTAGTAGGCCTATATCCAAGAAGGATGACTAGATGAGATGTGTGCTGGATTCTACTTGAGTCCTAACCTGCTTCTGACCAGCCAGTCATGGAGGTAAGGGTAAGCCTGAGCCCCTTGCCTGCTCAGGAAGATCACTAGAGACTTCCCCTCCTTCATCAAACAGGAGAACTCCCATCTGGCCTCTTGGAGCATCAAGTCCTTAAACTTTAATAAGGAATGCAAAGTGTTAAAGTCAGAACCTGCTTGTTTGTTCACAATCCTGAGCTGCAACCTCTCCAGTTGAGTAGACCTTCCTCCCAAACAGGTCTAGCTTCTTTGAGTCCTTTGCTTTAGGGGTTGCCCCTAGTAACTCCTATTGCTCTCACTCATTGGCAGCCATGATTGCCAAGGACCCTGGAGGAGGTTAGGGGGAAAAGTATATAAAAATTCCTATCCCGTAGCCAGGACAAAGTACTTATTTTCTATCTTTTTCACTGTGGGAGTTTGTCATAAGGCTTTGTTAAGGCCACTCTTGATTGGTCTGCTGCAGTCAAGATGTCCACCAAAAAACAGGAGGATTCCTTAACCTTCTCCATCTAGAAATCCAGTTTTGTGTCACTCTCCTAAGAAGAACCTTACAGTTGTTGTGAGAGGGTGCTATGTTAGGTCCTGCCACAGGCCTCGTCAGAAGAAAAGGAGGAATCCTACACAGGTCTTTGCCTTTAGCACCAGCAGGTTGCATGCTGTAGGCTGCTGGATCAGATTCTGCTTGAAGAGGTGGCAGAGGCCACCGAATAGGAACATCTCCACTGAGCACCTTGGGAAAATGGCCATGGGTTCCAGAGGGGCCATTGTCCAGGCACCTGTCACTGTCAAGTAGGCCAAACTACTGAGGGAATGCTGGCGCTGGTCAGGATCATACCAACTTGCATGCCAGGGATGGTTCCTACAGGAAATACAAGATGCTAATTACGGTCATTATTTTCAAGTGGTCCAATTTAAGGTGGCAAAAATTTTTATCTCTGCATCCCATTCTGAGATGACGTGTACCCAGTCAAAATGGGTCAATCAAAATTATTGATTTTTTTTTTAAATATAGCTTCTCTAATCTCCCTTAGCATTTCTCAGTCACTATCACCATCCTGGTCATGTAATATATTCCTATAACTTGTTCATCAATATTATCATTTCTTTCTCCCAGGCTGACTCAAGTGGTAAAGAAAGAATTCGCATCCTTTCTATTAAATCTGTAATTGATTCAGCTGGGGTCCCTGCAGATTAATTGACAGATCATCGTGGCTCATACACTTGGCATACAAATTGAGCTTTGTAGCACTTATGTAAGGGATGGCCTACTGTATTTGTTGTTTAATTCGGACTGTTAGCAGAATATTAAACAGAATAATTTTATCTGTAACAAAGTTAAATGCAAAACAATTAATGAAGCATTAAGTATTCAGCGTTCAAATACAAATAGCCAGGAAAATATAAGCAGCTATGAACTTGGTCTTGTTGCATGTCTGAAGTATTTTCTATTCACTCGATGCTCCAGTGAAGACTCATTTATCAGCAAGCCAGTTTCAGAAGAGCTTAATCATGATCCAATATCATGTTTTACCATGACCTCACTTTCCAGTGAGAGAAGCCCCAAAGGAGCAAGATGTTATTAGGCTCTTCCTTAAACTATTCAAAAATTATTTTTTCGTTGTTTGTAACTTTATTATGATGATAGACACTTGCAGACCCACCCACCTAGCAAAGGTAACATGGATAATTTACGTTCGAAGTTTCAACTTTCAGATCCTTCACTGTGTGCCTGTATGTAAAAATAAAAGCTGGCTGGCAGGAACAGAAAAAAATATTTGGGCTAAGTGCCTCAATGCCTAAATACCTTTGAAATATGAGTCAATGATACAATTTAGTTACAGAGGTCATGGATTCCGTGTCTTTATAGGTCCTCCGTGACTAATTCGGCTTCAGCTGTCAGTGGCTGGAGCCAGGACTGTGTGCTTTTCTCCTCCCATGGCTATGGGGCTGAGGCTGCCAATCCCTCCTCCCCCTATGGAGCTCCAGCTGTCACTCCTCCCTCCCCCTTCTTTTCAGTGAAAGTCACAGACAGGTCATGGACTTCTGTTAATTTTGGTTTATTGCCTGCATCTTTTCCATGACTTTTACTTAAAAAAAAACCCAACCCAACCTGTGGAAAAATCTTAATCTTGCTCATAGAAGTAAATGCTAAACTTGGAAATGTTTAAGGATTCAGTTCATCATAGGGAAACTGAGAACTCATTTGTTGCCATCTATTCAAGCATCCCTAAAATGTTCTTGAACATAAAGGCAAGAAGAACTTTGGGAAGGATTCATTCATCCAATCATAATTGACTAATGAATTTACTGTTCTTTCATTACACCAAAAGAGAGGGAGATGTTTTTAACTTTTATGTTTTGGGCCCAATAATCTCATCCAATGAAAACTGTGTCTTCCCTGCAAATTAAATGTACACAACTGCCTGGTCCACTGTTTCGTTCACTGAATGAAAAGGAAGAAACAATTTACATTTTGTTTCTTCAAAGTTAATTTGTCTTTGTCCCTACTTAAATTTGTTTATTAGTAATATGTACCATTTTAACACAAATACATTTATACTGGAATAAGGAAACCCAGATGGGAAAAATGTCTGTCCATTCTATATTTTGGACATTTATGTGAACACCTTTGAACTGTGTAAAATTTAGTTATAAGGAAATCCCATAATGAAATTAATATCCTTATTTATCCACCACAGCTTTATATCATTGAGGCCTAAGCAATAAAATATGGATGGTTAAATAATTCAAAAACATTTGCTTAACGTATACATAGAGTTTTTTTAATTTTCTGAGAGGAAAAGGATTAATATTCATGAGCAGCCAATGACTGATCTTTAACTTCTGTATGTCTAAAGTTCAATTTTAATATTCTTCTGTTAATTTTAGAATGATTAAACAGTATTAAAAATACAACTTATAAAGCAGAGCAGACTTTGAATTCATTTGAAATCTAAGCATAACATCCTTTCATTACAAATGTACCTGTTTTATACTCCAGGGGAAAATCAGCCCTAGCTTAGTTTATACATTCAGTCTTTGCTAATCATAAAATTGCACTTTAGAGATAATCATTTAGCACAGGAAAACAAAATGACTACAGTAATTAAAGGTAATTTAAGATATCGATCCAAATGGACATTGACTGTATTCAAGTGTCTGACAGTAAAGCAATAGCTTATATCTTACTTTGATATAATCAAATTTTAAATAAAAATCATATGATAGACAAATTCACTAAACACAATGTCTCCATTACATTTATACTTATTCCCCTCTGACTTATTATATTCACAGTCCATTGTTCTGTTCCAAGGTGAATGAAAAAAACCCAAAACAAATGACAGAGATTACTTGATGAATCTTGGAAACGTGTAACTGGGGAATAATAGCAACCCTAATAGAAATGGTAGCTCTTACAAAACTCTTAACAAGGTTTTTCATAAAAAATTGGAAAATTGGAACTTGGAGAAGCAATACTGAGTATGGCAGGTAAAAAACATTTCAGACTATTACAAATTACACAGAATCCTTTGAGAACATAATGTATGAATTACATAACAATAAACTGTTTTTCTAATTGTCTTTCATATTAATACTAATGACAGATAACTGCTTTTGATCAGCTTAGGTACCTCAGTAAAGGGGGAGGTTATTTACTGTAACTGGAGGTTCTTTCAGATGTGTGGTCTCTATTTGTATTCCACAAGCAGGGACACATGCACTCCATGAGCCTGAGTCTGTAGGTTCTTCAGAACAATGTCCATTGGCTCACACATGTGCAGTAGCTATCCTTGAACTCCAGAAAAGGGTAAAAAAGTCAGTGTGGGTTGACATCTCTCCTGTTCCTCTTCTAAATACAATCCAAGAGGATCCAAAGATAATTACAATCCTGTAAATCCCACTGTATCTGCAGCTGGGGCATGAACTACAGCAAAGTGAGTTACAAACCCATGGATTGAACTCAAGGTGGCTACTCTCGTGCAGATGTCCTGTAGTGGAATGTCTAACAGGGTGTTGTGGAGGCATCTTGTGCTCTCATGGAATGAGCTGTGACACCTCCAAGGGCAGAAATGTTTGCTAGCTTGTAGCACCCTTTAAAAATTCTCAGGAAGGGTATGGCTTGCCAACTTGACCTATCTGCTATTGCAGTAAAGTAGTCTCAGGGTATGTTTACACTATAAAGTTAATTCGAAATAACAGACATTAGTTCGAATTAACTTTGATAGGCGCTACACATACAAACCGCTAGTTCGAACTTAATTCGAACTAGCGGAGTGCTTCATTTGAACTAGGTAAACCTCATTCCACGAGGACTAACGCCTAGTTCGAATTAAGTAGTTCGAATTAAGGGCTCTGTAGCCACTTAATTCGAACTAGTGGGAGGCTAGCCCTTCCCAGCTTTCCCTCGTGGCCACTCTGGGCACCATCAGGGAAACTTGTCTGCCCTCCTCCCGGCCCCGGAGCCCTTAAAGGGGCACAGTCTGGCTACGGTGCCCATGCCAGGTGCAAGCCTGCCAGCACCCAGCCAGCAGACCCTGCACCAGGCACGGCACGGCACGGCACGAACCAGCCACCCGCTGCCACCCAGCCCTCCGCCTCTTCCCGGGACCAGGCTGGTGGCTCCAAGGAGCCTGCCCGGGGCCGCAAGAGGTGGGCGCCCGCCTGGTCTAGTGCGGAGATCGTGGACCTCATCCAGGTTTGGGGGGAAGCCTCCAACGTCCACGACCTCCACACTAGGCACAGGAAAGTGGACGTCTAGGGTAGGATAGCTGCCAGCCTGGCCACCCAGGAGCAGGTTTGCATGAAAATCAAGGTGGTCCAGTGAGACCCCCGACCCTGAGCCCTGAGCTTAGAACATAAGAACATAAGAATGGCCGTACTGGGTCAGACCAAAGGTCCATCTAGTCCAGTAGCCTGTCTGCCGACAGTGGCCAACACTAGGTACCCTGGAGGGGATGAACCGAAGACAGTGACCAAGCCATTTGTCTCGTGCCATCCATCTCCAGCCTTCCACAAACAGAGGCCAAGGACACCATTTCTACCCCCGGGCTAATAGCACTACAGGGACCCAACCTCCATGAATTTATCTAACTTCTCTTTAAACTCTGTTATAGGTCTAGCCTTCACAGCCTCCTGCAGCAAGGAGTTCCACAGGTTGACTGTTTGCTTTGTGAAGAACTTTCTGTTATTAGTTTGAAGCCTGCTACCCATTCATTTCATTTGGTGTCCTCTAGTCCTTCTATTATGGGAACTAACAAAGAACTTTTCTTTATGCACCCTCTCCACACTACTCATGCTTTTATAGACCTATATCATATCCCCCCTCATTCTCCTCTTTTCTAAGCTGAAAAGTCCCAGTCCTTTTAGCCTCTCTTCATATGGGACCTATTTCAAACCCCTGATCATTTTAGTTGCCCTCCCCTCTCCCACCCTTTCTCTTCCCCTCTCCCACCTCCTTTTCCCAGTCTCCCCGAGTTTTGTTCAATAAAGAAAGTTTCTATTTTTGACCACACGTGTCCTTTATTTTGGACATCAGGAAGGGGGGCTAGAGACGGGTAAGTGGAAGGATGTGAAGGAGGAATGGGGTACGAGCCCCCGATGAGGAGGACTGGGGTGGCTCTGCGGGCTCCTCAGGGTGGAAACTCTCCTGCAGCCCTCCGAATGACCCCCCCGGATGGCAGCCTGCGGCAAGTGCAGCCGGGCTGATGGCCGAGTGCTGTGATGTGCTGAGTGTGGGCACTCAGGGCACTCCAAGCCAGGACTGCTTTGCAAGTGGGGAACCCCTGAGAACTGTCTGTCTGGGGTGGGGGTCGGGTCCCTTTAAGCACAGCCCTCGGCTAGCCTGAGACAGCAGCTCCACGCTCTAAGTCCTAATCTGATGCCCTGCCAGCACTGCTTCTGGCCATCCTTAACCTCGGTTCAGGGTCCACTCAATGTGGACATGCTAGTTCGAATTTGAAAAATGCTAATTTGAACTAGTTTTTAAGTCTAGATGCACTAGTTTGAATTAGCTTAGTTCTTTGCATAAGGTGACTGACAGATATTTCTTTTTACTTATCTAGCCCTCTGCTTTTGGGGACTTCACTGGAGCCAGGTCCTTAGTTTTCACTTCTAAAGTCTCACCCAACCTGGACCAGATATGGGAGGAAATGCATTTCTATGTATGGACAGTCCTCAATGGATAGCTGCCCTTGTCCTCTATTCTCGTGGGAAGCTCTCAGAGAAGAGCTCTCCTGTAATGAGGTTTACCAGCTATTTTGATTTAGGGACTTTAAATAAGAATCCCGTTTCACTGCCGCGTGTAGACGTGGGCAGTTACTTTGGGCTACTCAATTTCTAAAATGGCGACCGGCTGGGAATATGCAAATCAAGTGCAGCATATTTAAATCCCGGGCTTGATTTGCAATTTCGGTCGCCCTCATTAGCCTCCCTTAATTGATCTAGGGGCTAGTGTAGACGTACCCTAAGGGTGTGGCCATTCAAACAGTTGACCGATAAGCATGAACTTATCAGTTTCTGTAATGCTTACACGCCAATTCCCGGCCCTATTCCTGGGGAGCTGTCTGCCACCCTGCACTGAAGCTTCTCATACAGAGCCAGCAGCATGGGGTGGCAGCCAGCTTCCTGGGAGCAGGGCTAGGAGCAAGTTGGGAGCTGGTACGTACCAAGAGCCATTTTATAAGCCTGCTCCCAGTGTGCACTGGCTCCCTGGTAGCTGGCTGCTGCTCTGCACTTCTGGCTCTGTATCACAGCCTGCATTGTGGAGTGGCAGCTGGCTCCCTGGAGTAGGGCCAGCAGCTGGGAGCTGGTGTGTGAGTAAGCTAGCTCCCAGTGCACACAGCTTAGTTAAATCCTCTTTCCTCCCACTATGATGGAGGGGCAAGCGGTGGGGCAGCCAAAGTGGCTTCTCCTCTGTGCTGCCATGGGGCCAGCTACTGCACTAGTAACTGAACCAGACCAGTGCTTCACCGTGATCCAGGTGTTGGAAAGTACATGGAGGTGAGTACCTACACAGTAGAGATGACAGAGGAAGACATGAGCGAGTTAATAGGGCAGCATCAATACTGCAGGAGCCAGTTACTGACTGAACTGGATTGGAGGGGGTTAGTTAAGCAACATCCATATATTTTTGCTGAGGGCCCAGTGATGGGTTAATTTAGGCATGGTCCCAGGCCTCAAATTCTTTGCACAGGATCATGAGACTGCCTGAGAATCATTGTGTGCAAGTTAAATGGAAATCTCTGCTCAGTGAGTAGTGGAGGTCAAGAACACATCATGCTGGAGGGTGAAATCCTGGATCCATTGAAATTTGTGGGAGTTTTGCCATTGACTTCAAAGGGACCAGGATTTCATGCATGATATATTAAAAAAATGAACATGAAGAAATACTGAAAACATGATAATGCCATTATATAATTCAGTAGTGTGTCCTCGCTAGGAATATTGTGTTTTGTTCTGGTCACCCTACCTGAAAAGAAGATAGAATAGAAAAAGAAGAAATTCAGATATGGGAAACAAATTACTAGACACATGGAAGAGATTTCAATATGTGGAAAAGATTGGAACAGTTTAGTTTAGAGAGGAGATGAGTAGAGAAAACACAATAAATGTCTGCAAAATAAAGAACAGTACAGAGAAATTAGAGCAAGGATTACCTTCCTTCATAGTAAAAGTACCAAAGGAAAGAGAATGAAATGAAAATGCAATGAGCTTAATACAGATAAAAGAAAATAGTT
This sequence comes from Pelodiscus sinensis, assembly GCF_052426305.1. Taxonomy (NCBI): domain Eukaryota; kingdom Metazoa; phylum Chordata; order Testudines; family Trionychidae; genus Pelodiscus; species Pelodiscus sinensis. The sequence continues at coordinate 52,212,116 of NC_143056.1, read as the reverse complement.
TTTAAAAATACAGCTCATGAGTAATCTGTGGAGTTCACTGAAACATAATATCACCGGTTTAAAGGTTAGTAGAATATGTTGCAAAAATAATGGGAATGGCTATAATTGTTTTGTTTTTGTTCTGACATATGCTCTTCTACTTCAGGGTGAGAATGTTAAATTTCAGTTATCTGACTAATCGTGTAGTTGATACAATTTGTATTGATTGTATTGATTAGTAGATAAGGGGCTGCTCTGCAGAGCCACAGCGGGGTATCTCCCAGAGCCAGCTGAAGCTGGAACTGAGCAGTCCCTGTGCATGTGCACTGGCTCTGGGAGCCACCCGTGCTGTAACTCCATATTGTAAATGTAGTAAGAGCCACCGTGCGGAGGCGCAGTGTCCTGGACCAGCGGGAGCCAGAACTGCTCGGTCCTGGCTCATGCTGAGGCCAGCAGCCCAGTTCACGGTGGCCAGCTCCAGTCGCCTTGAATAGGGGGTGCTAGGTGGTAGCAGCCCCTCTCTGTGGGAGGAGGGAGCTCAGCTCCCCGCTGGGATGCCCACACCTACCCTATCCCCCTCGCAGAGGTAGCCGGGGGAGGGAGGTCAGGCAGGGGGCACCATGGAGACAGTGTTGGGAAGAACCAGCTCTTAAGCGACCCCTATCCCCCTCCATCCCCGCCCTTACTGCCTCTCATACAGAGGCAACGGGGTGGGGGAAGCATGTAGTCTACTCCTTACTAACATCCTTACTTCAGAGTACACCGAAGGTTATTCTTTTATTTGCCTACCATGATGTATTTTGTGTCTTCTTCTGAATCATCTTATATAGAAGGACATAATCTGTTCAATACAAGGAAATATGCTGTTAAACCCAGCATACTAGGACATAACACAGAACATACCTCAACTGATTGGTATAGCCAGTTAATCAAGTAATAGAAGGGATGTGAAGGTGGGTTCAACTGAGTGCGGTGCCCAGGAGCGGCCCTAGCCATTTCAGAGATTCTCCTTGTACCCCTAAAGATACTCCTTGTACCTCCAAAAGAGCCCAAACAAATAAGTGGCCATCCAACCAACAATCAATTGGCCAATCAGAAAATGAGAGAAAGCGAAAGCTGAGCAATACAGTTGTATGGCACTTCCTGTAATGTGGGTGTCCAGGGAGACTTCTCCTTCCATCCCCTCAATTGCCTACCCCTAGAACCAGCCAAACCGGGGTCCGCTGCAGCTAGTGGAGGTGAAAGATCAGTAACAGGGTAAAAAGCAACAGAGGGTTTTGTAGGAATCTGGTGAGGCATAGGTAAATCCTATGAATGCTGCACTGTCTGTGATTTCACAACCAAGAAAGCATTACACTGTTTCAGCTGATGTCACAACCACAAGATTGGGGGGAAAGGGAAGATTTAACTATATTTCTCTGAATCTCAAAAAAAAAAAAAAAAAAAAAAAAAAAAAGCTAACTAAACCAATTACCTCAGACATAAAAAAGTGATATTACTGTGAACTCCTTGTCATTATCTATAATGCACTTCCATCTGAGGCAAAAGCTTTGCTATTATGCTACATATGATGAAGTATATCCACACACACACCAAAAGCTGAGGAGCAGAGAAAATTAAATATCTAATTTGAAATGCTAATGGGGGAACAAAATAGATTTTGTTCATGTCATAAAAATGTGTGTTTGTATTAATATGGACGTCTGCTTTCTGTGATGAATACTTTTTGCATTGTTAAGATAAGCACTTGATGTGGATTCAACATGCTAATCAGAGGATACTGCCATAGTTAAAGGGCAAATACGCAATGAAACAGCCATTTAAAAAATAAGAGTACAGCATGTATCATGAGTTCTCTATGTTTGGCTCAGGACTTCAAAGCTTTTTCCTCGAATGAGACAGGGTCAATTAAAGAGTAGGCTGCTGAAGTACAGTACTTGAACAATCTATTGGGCTATTACAGGATTTGTTATCGTAGATCAAAATGACCACACACAAAACATTTAAAAAAAGAGAGAGACTGAGTTATATCATACTAAACAGAACTGAGGGGGAAAAAAAGAGCATGCTTAATTCTGGCAAAAAATAAGATGTGGTTAAGGTAAGCCTTCAGTTCAGCAGACAGTCTGTCTTCTCCTGCATAATCAGAAATAAAAATAAGGTGCTAATTACAGCTACTTTGGAAATAGACCAACATTCTTTTAAACACTAAGTGAAGTGAATCTTACCTTGTCAACGCTACCACTTTTTAGAACTTGCTGTAAAATATTTGGCCAAAATAACATCATATGTACACTCTACCCACATACTCACACTTGTTCTTCTTCTGTCCATCTAAAAATCACAAAGCTCAAGGTTATGAGAGTTACACTAATGTCGCTTTAATATTTTTAAGGTTAAAGTTTCAGCAAAATTTTTAATTGAATAATTTTATTGAGTACCACTCCACTGGCTGCAGACCACTCAGATTCTGCTTGATATACTTTGAGAGTCCAAAGAAATTAAAAAATGCAGCAATTAGAAAGACAAAATATTTTAAAAGGCAAATTGCATGACTTAATTCCTAAACCATAAAGAGAGAGTCTTCCATCCTCTTCTATCTACAAAGTGATCTATATGTGGTTATAATTGAAAAGTAGTGTTTTAAAGTTTTAGTGTTTTTTTTAAATGTGTGGAAAGGAGCTAAAGGCGAATGAAATCTACAACTTAAGGCAGTTTCAACATCTGTCTGCTTAAAGTGCAACAATTAACTTTCACCAAAAAGTGGATAGCACTGACACCTACAAAATGAGTCTCGATATTTTTCAAATTAATCTACAGTAAGAAGACAAATACAGGCATAACTAAAATTATATTATGCGTATTTTTCAAAATGTTAACCTCTTACAACATGAATGCTTTGGTCTCTAAATAACACCACCATCTTCTAGTTGACTCCTCTATTCCAAAGATAGTTGCTGCAATCATTACAGGGTGAGGTCTACACATGTACAATATCTGTTAGTAGCTGAAGAATCACCTCATACTCTTTTGTAGCAAAATCATAAATTCTGGTATGATCAAGAAAGCCAGATGGCCAATTGCATACCACATAGCACCATCGTTTATCAATTCCAAAAGAAGGAACAAATCAATGATTACACCATATCCAGAATGTAACTAGTGTCAAGGAATACTGAAGCAGAAAAAACAAATGACCTTTTTAACTACTTGCACTAAAAATGGAAGTCTAATGACTAGACAACAATTGAGAAGCACAGAGCAAAGATTTTTTTTCAAGTGAGGAGGTAGTGATCTTTGACATCAATGGTTCTCAAAATGCGGGCTGCAGACTTGCAGGTGGGTCGCGGGCTCAGGCCTCTCCCCTGCAGCAGAGAGCCATGCTGGTGCTCCAGCCCTGCACCCACCCCATGAGGTTGAAGCACAAAGGCTGGCTTCAAGCTGAGTGGGGAGAGCCCCTGAGCTTTGCAGGCTGGATCTGGCTCACTGGCTCCCTTATGCACAGACCCACCAATCTTCAGTGCACTCCTGCACTCAACCTTCTGGCCAGACCCCACCTCCCACCGCCAGCCCGCTCCTGCACCCTCCACCTCCACCTGCACCTTGTCATCATGAGTGGTTGGCTGGTGCTATGTGGAAAGGTATGTGTTGAGTGGGGTGGGCCGCGGACCAAATATTTTGAGAACCATTGCTCTATATGTTTGAAGATGGTCTGCACTCTTACAAAACGAGTAATCAATAAGTCTGTTAGCAATGGTCTCACCAACATCTCACTGATTTAGCATGGATAGAGGACAGAAATGCATTTAAGTTTCAGTCAACCAGTGATAAATTATCTCTGTACCTGGCCAGGAACAGACAGTTTGTCAGAATCCCTAGCCTTATACACACTAACACAACAGCGGAAAGCTTACCTGGAAGAAGTCTATCTTTCCAACAGCGAACACAGTAAATTCCTTGTGATGATCAACTGAAAGAACTACTAATGGGCAGAAGAGATCCTGGTAATTAGACTGCACTAGCCAAAAGAGGTTAGGTGGATAGTTCTTGACACAGCTGTGAATAAGGACAAATAAAGTGTCTATCTCCAATATAACTCCTCTGTTCACTTACATAAAATTATTGAATAAAAGACTGGAAATCAGAAATCTCCCTCACACTACACTGTTCAATCTACAACTAAGATGTTCCAATTCCTGTGGTACCACCAGTCACCAACAGTTGTCTCCAGGTACAGAAAACAATCAGTATATTTAGGCTGCTGATAGGAGGAACTGCCAAAGAGCCTGGGGTATGTCTACACTACCCCGCTAGTTCGAACTAGCGGGGTAATGTATGCATACCGCACTTGCTAATGAAGCCCGGGATTTGAATTTCCCGGGCTTCATTAGCATAAGCGGGGAGCCGCCATTTTTAAATCCCCGCTGCTTCGAACCCTGTGCAGCGCGGCTACACGGGGCTCGAACTAGGTAGTTCGGGCTAGGTTCCTATTCCGAACTACCGTTACTCCTCGTGAAACGAGGTGTACCGGTAGTTCGGAATAGGCACCCTAGTCCGAACTACCTAGTTCGAGCCCCGTGTAGCCGTGCTGCATGGGGTTCGAAGCAGCGGGGATTTAAAAATGGCGGCTCCCCGCTTATGCTAATGAAGCCCGGGAAATTCAAATCCCGGGCTTCATTAGCAAGTGCGGTATGCATACATTACCCTCCTAGTTCGAACTAGGAGGGTAGTGTAGACATACCCCTGGTGATTCAAAGGGGACCAAGACTTCCAGCCACTACTGATGCCACTGTGGCAGCAGCTGGGACCCCAGGACCTTTAAATAGTCACCCAAGTACTGCTCTGCATGGATCTGGGTGTTGGAGGGGGGGCGGTTTGAGGCTGGCTGTCCCCAGCCCCTCCCCTTCCAGGGCACACTGATGAATATCATGCACATAGAATCATAGAGCTGGAAGAGACCTCAGAAGGTCATCAAGTCCAGCCCCCTGCTCTAGGCAGGACCAATTCCAACTAAATCAACCCAGGGCTTTGTCAAGCCGAGACTTAAACACCTTAGGGATGGAGACTCCACTACTTCCCTAGTAACCCATTCCAGTGCTTCACTACTCTCCTAGGGTACGTCTACACTACAGCGCTAGTTCGAACTAACTTAGTTCGAATTAGTTAATTCGAACTAAGCTAGTTCGAACTAACGCATCTAGAACTAAAAACTAGTTCGAACTAGCGTTTTGCTAGTTCGAACTAGTAAGTCCACATTGAGTGGACTCTGAACAGGGCTTAATGATGGCCGGAAGCAGTGCCGGCAGGGCATAAAAGGAGGACTTAGAGCATGGAGATGCTGTCTCAGGCTAGCCGAGGGCTGCCTTAAAGGGTCCCGACCCCCACCCCGGACACACAGTTCTAAGGGGTGCCCCGCTTGCAAAGAAGTTCTGGCTTGGAGTGCCCTGAGTGCCCACACTGGGCACATCACACCACTCGGCCATCAGCCCGGCTGCACTTGCCGCAGGCTGCCATCTGGGGAGAGGGAGTAATTGGGGGGCTGCAGGAGAGCTTCCACCCCCAGAAGCCCGCAGAGCCAGCCCAGTCCTCCCCATCGGGGGCTCGTACCCCATTCCTCCCTCACCTCCTTCCACTTGCCCTTCCCTAGCCCCCCTTCTTATTGATGTACAAAATAAAGATAACGTTTCTTCCAACATTGACTCTGTCTTTATTGAACAAAACTGGGGGAGACTGGGAAAAGGAGGTGGGAGAGGGGAAGAGAAAGGCTGGGAGAGGGGAGGGCAACTAACATGATCAGGGGTTGGGAACAGGTCCCAGATGAAGAGAGGCTACAGAGACTGGGACTGTTCAGCTTAGAAAAGAGGAGATGGAGCGGGGACAGGATAGAGGTCTCTAAAAGCAGGATTTGGGTGGAGAGGGTGCATTCAGAAAAGTTCTTCCTGAGTTCCCATAAAGAAGGACTAGAGGACACCAAAGGAAAGGAATGGGTAGCAGGCTTGAAACTAGTAAGAGAAAGTTGTTGTTGTTGACAAAGCAAATAGTTAACCTGTGGAACTCCTTGCTGCAGGAGGCTGTGAAGGCTACAACTAGAACAGAGTTGAAAGGGAAGTGAGATAAAGTGATGGAGGTTGGGTCCATGGAGTCCTATTAGCCAGAGGGTAGGAGTGGTGTCCCTGCCCAAAGTTTGTGGAAGGCTGGAGAGGGATGGCACGAGACAAATGGCTTGGTCACTGTCTTCGGTCCATCCCCTCCAGGGTCCCTAGGGTTGGCCGCTGTGGGCAGACAGGCTACTGGGCTAGATGGACCTTTGGTCTGACCCAGGACGGCCATTGTAAGCTCAGGGCTCAGTGTCGGGGGTCTCAGTGGACCCCCTTGATTTTCATGCACACCTGCTCCTGGGTGGCCAGGCTGGCAGCTCTCCTGCCCTAGCCGGCCACTTTCCTGTGCCTAGTGCGGAGATCGTGGACGAGGTCCACGATGTCCGCACTAGCCCAGGAAGGTGCCCGCCTCTTGCGGTCCACGGCAAGCTCCCGGGAGCCGCCAGCCTGGTCCCGGCAAGAGGGGGTGGGCTGGGGGGCATCGGGTGGGTGGCTCTGTGCCGTGCCAGGTGCAGGGTCTGCTAGCTGGGTGCTGGCAGGCTTGCACCTGGCACGGGCACCGTAGCCAGCCCGTGCCCCTTTAAGGGGTCCGGGGCCGGGAGGGGGGCATAGAGTTTCCCTGGTGTTGGCCAGAGTGGCCACCAGGGAAACCTGGGGAGGGCTAGCCTCCCACTAGTTCGAACTAAAGGGCTACACAGCCCTTAGTTCGAACTAGCTAGTTCGAACTAGGCGTTAGTCCTCGTAAAATGAGGTTTACCTAGTTCGAACTAAGCGCTCCGCTAGTTCGATTCAAATTCGAACTAGCGGAGCGCTAGTGTAGCGCATAGGAAAGTTAGTTCGAACTGACGTCCGTTAGTTCGAACTAACTTTCTAGTGTAGACATACCCCTAGTGAAATAGTTTTTCCTAATATCCAACCTCGAACTCTCCCACCACAACTTGAGACCATTGCACCTTGTTCTGACATTCCTCACTACTGAGAACAGCCTTTCTCCATCCTCTTTGGAAACTCCCTTCAGGAAGTTGAAGGCTGCTATCAAATCCCCCCTCACTCTTTGCTTCTGCAGACTAAACAGACCCAACTCCCTCAGCCTCTCCTCAGAAGTCATATGCTCCAGCACCCTAATCATTTTGGTTGCCCTCCGCTGGACCCTCTCCAATGTGTCCACATCCTTTTTGAAGTGGGGGGCCTAGAGTCTGGGGACAGGAGGATACTCCTCACTGGAACAGTGAGCTGGAGTGTTGGAGGGGGTGCAGGGTCCTCGTGGCTCTTACTGTGGCTCCCAGGAACTGGCCTCCAGGTCCCTGTAGCCCCTAGGAGCATGACCAACCAGGAATTTTCTGCACACTGCCATCATACTGTAGTGGTCAATTGCGGAAGAACTTTGCACATGCTAGTTTAGGGGTGGGTAGGCCTGCATTCTTTCCCCCCTTTCCCTTTTCCCTATAACTGATGAGCCAAAAGCAAATCTTTGGGAACACACACCATTTAAGATAAACATTGTTGCCAGTATAGCAAGAACAAGTATAAGATAAGGGTAAAGGGCAAGAACGCATAAACAATTCTGTTTACCCTAACATACTGATCACATAAACAGGGCCAAAGAACAAGAAGATCCAGATCAGAAGCAGATTGATAACTAACAGCTAAGCCCTACATCAGCATGTAATAAGTAAGCCCTGGAAATTTCCAAACTGCCAAACAAGGCAGAAAAACTGTATTTAAGGCTGCTTCAGAGCCTAGCAAATCGGACTTTACCGATGGGCTTTGGGTACCGGCACCTCAGAAGCTGAGACAACCTCCCACTTCGTCCACAGCCTACCCGGGGTCCCAGGCTTGCAGGAAGGGACGTAAGATATGCCGCTTGTTCTGTTGTTATGTTGTTCTTCCATTTATGGGGCACAGCTGTTAGCTGTCAGGAAATAAACTACTTGTGTTTGACAGATACCTGTGTGGCGTATTTTGTTCCTTGAGAGCCCAGTGTCGGACCTGAGACTTACTCTGGCCGGCTACACATACTCACAGACACTGGCTCTCACAATTCTTGGCCAATGGGAGCTGCAGAGCTGACACTTGGGGTGGGGGTAGGGCATGGAGCCTCCCTGACCTATCATGTGACTAGGAGCTCTCTTCCAGGAGCCACACCTCCCTTAGTCCTGGGAGAGGGAAGAGTTAAATCAGGAGGGCCCATGGATCCCCTGGAATTCCTCTGCAAACCCTCAAGGGTCTGCAGACCTTAGTTTGAGAAATGTAGATCTACTGAGTATTTTTACCCCTGTTTTTCCATCCATCCAAATAAACCCCAGCATTTACCTAGAACCATTATTTTGATTTTCATCTGTTTTTCTTGCTGTGGTAAAAAACACTGATAAATTCATGGGAAAAAACAAATAAAATAAAACTGAAAACACAAGTGTCCTAAACACTAGTCAGAACTCTACAGAGAGCTATAGAATTCATTATTCTCCATAGATAGCCAGGCTGGATAATTAGAAGGAGTAGAATGCTATATGATGAAATACACTAGGATGTCAAAATACGCAACAAAGCAGATCGTGAGCATTCTACAAAATCAAAACACAACTAAAAACAAGGTAAGACATAGGGAAAGTTCTGAGGAAATTCTCTTCAATGTTCCAAGAAGTCCATGCTGCCAGAAAGACAGTGTGCTTAATTAGACACATCACAGTTATCCTGAAAAAAAATCTACTGAACAATTTCATTTCCTTTTATGACTTTTTTCAGTTTTTCAGTTGGAACTGAACTATGACTCAGTTACTCCTCTCTCCTGTTTATCCCTAACTATAATCTGGAGTTCTGTTTCCCCAGTTTATCTACTATAAACTGAATCTTTTCATTATATTAAGTGCTAGGATATATGTCATTGCAACTGCTTTCCAATTTATTACAGTAAAGTAACAGCAATGGAGCTGCTTAATCACTACAGTGAATTATTCTGTCAAAGTTACTGAATAATTATTTGATTACTTCTTATCCAATATATATATATAGAACTGAGAACATTTCACTAACATGGTAAATATCTGAAATTTTACACAGAGGAAAATTAAGGCAATAAGGTTACATCTAGACTACAAGCCTCTTTCAAAAGAGTTTTTTTTTCCGAAAGATACTTTTAATAAAACCGCTTTCAAAAAAGAGCATCTAGACTACAACCAGTACTTTCGAAAAAGCAAGCCGCTTTTTTGAAAGAGAGCACCCAGGCAGTCTGGATGCTCTCTTTCGAAAAAGCACAGTTTGCATTAGATAGCGCCTTTTTTCGAAAGAGTACTTTCTAAAAAAGGCGTTATTCCTCGTAAAACAAGGTTTTTCATGGTTGAAAAAACTGCCGCATTCTTTCTATTTACTTTTGAAAGAACGCAGCAGCAGTCTAGACGCAGGGGAAGTTTTTTCGAAAAAAGGCCACTTTTTTTGAAAATACCCCGTAGTCTAGACACACCCTAAAAGACTAAGACTGAGTCTGGTCATTGAACCAGGTTTCCAAGTCCTATTCTTTTGATCAACACAGAATATTCTAATCCACACATTCATTACATCTAAGATTGATAGCTGCAGCTTGGATTCAGGAATGAAACCACATACACTAAGAAAGCTCCAATTAATACAAATCAAAATAGCTCTTCTATTTAGCACACAAGACATTAGTACATACTCTCGTTCTGTATAAAGACTCCAGAAGTTCACAATCTCTATTCTGATATGCACATCCCTATCTGGGATTGACTCTTAAATGTTTGTGATCACCCCTTTTTCAGTGATCATTAACTTCCATGAATATCCAAACTTCCTTGAGAACTGGGGAAGAGCTGATTCAGATGGGGAAGAGCTGACTCAGATGGGGAGGACTGTGACTTCAGGAGTCAGAACATTCACAGGATTTTAGAGTAGGCTATGGAGCTAATTTCTGCAAGTCTGAAATCCTTAACTCTTTCAGAACTAAATACCCAACTTCATACTGCAAATTAGCTTTCTTCCAAAAAGTGTTTTCTACATATAGTCATGTATAATCAGATCTGTTCTCAACCCCTGCAGGGGCCTCAGGCATTGGTGAACTTCAGCCTCTCACATTCTCTGCCTCTGGCACATAATAGCTTAGGGTATGTCTACCCTACCCCGCTAGTTCGAACTAGCGGGGTAATGTAGGCATACCGCAATTGCAAATGAAGCCCGGGATTTGAATTTCCCGGGCTTCATTTGCATAAGCGGGACGCCGCCATTTTTAAATCCCCGCTCGTTCGAACCCCGTGCCGCGCGGCTACACGTGGCACGAGCTAGGTAGTTCGAACTAGGCTTCCTAGTTCGAACTACCGTTACTCCTCATGGAATGAGGCACGGGGTTCGAACGAGCGGGGATTTAAAAATGGCGGTGCCCCGCTTATGCAAATGAAGCCCGGGAAATTCAAATCCCGGGCTTCATTTGGAATTGCAGTATGCCTACATTACCCCGCTAGTTCGAACTAGCGGGGTAGTGTAGACATACCCTTAGTCTCCAGAGAATTGCCAATACTTTGGTCTAATCCAGGTTATTAGGCTCATCACAGGGGACGTAGGTGAGGTTTAGGGACCTAGGATGTGCAGGAGGTTAGGCTAAATTTACTTGTTAAACTCTATGGCTATGTCTACACTATGGGAGCTGCAATGACACAACTACTCTATCGTAGTCATACCACTGTAGCACAGATGTTTCTTACAGAGACAAACAGTATAGGAACTCCCAACTCCCCAAGTGGTAGCATCAAGGTCAACAGACGTACTCCTCTGTCAATCAATCTACATCTACTCTGGGGAAATTAGGTCAGCATAGCTACAGTTCTCTGAAGTATGCATGTTTCACATTCCGGATGCAGTGGCTATGCCAACTAAACTTTTAAGTGTTAGCCAGGCCTCTGACTTATTTAAGTTATTAGCATACAACACACCCACAAACAGCATCCTAATGAACTAATCAAGTTAATTCTCCTAATGTATGCAAAGGAAAAGACACAAAGTCCAAAACAACAAACATTGATTTCACCAATGTCTTGTGAAAGGAAGAGAGATGGTATTGGAGATGAAGGATGTTTTTGTAAAATGTTAAATGTTTCAAATTAGAAGATTTAACTAGCATTGCTTGAGTCCTTAATGCAATTAATTTTTGTTTTCCTTCATTTAAATCGTTGCTGTGGGGTGGAGCTGGGGATGAGGGGTTCAGTATGAAGGTTGCCCCGGGGAGAGAGGACTATTCCAGAACTCTCTTATCCCAGCAGCATGGGGCCAGGTGAGAAGCACCTCTCCATGGCTGCTGTAGTTGCAGTGGGCAGTCAGGAGAGAGGTACATATCCCTTGACTGCCCACCACGTACATGTTTCAAGCTGTTAGTAGATAACATCCCTCCCTCAACCAGAGTGAGGAATGCCAGCAATGTTCTCATATGGATCCGGGGGAAGGGTGCTGTAGGCCCCCCTGCCCTTCCTAAAGCGTGCCTGGCGGGTGGGAGGTTGAAGACTAGGGCAGTCTCTTATGGCTTTCACCTGACTCTTTTCTGTATGGTTTTATGAGAGGAAATTTTATTCCAGGCATATCCCATTTTCTTGGCAAAACCAAACCTTTACTTTGCTTTAAGATAAGTTATGATAAGAGGAATCTGCATACCACATTGTTGGTCTTAGCTCTTACCATTTTGGAGGAATTCTTGAACAAACAGACGGACAGACAGACACAAACGCTCTCAAATATATAGTAGATACATGATACGGCAATGCAATATAGCAGCATTGAAAAATGGCAGCACCTTATTTTTTCCAGCATGAGAAGGCAAGTTTTTTTGTTTTGTTTTAAAAGGGTGACATATTTGGAGTTCCCTCAGTGAAAATTCCCCTATCAGACAATTTCCCCTACAAATAAAAATCTAATTTTTTAAATGTAATGCAAAATTTCAGAATGCAAACTGACATTGCTTATAATTACCAACTCTTTTTGCTTTCAACTGACTCATAAGAGCTTGACATGAGTAAGAAATGATTAAGGTTCAAAAAGGCTCGTTTAAAAATGTCAAGAGAATTCTGCTCCTTGTAAAGAAAGATTCCATTTTCCCTCTTACAAGCTGCATATGCAAATTTTGTGCTTATTTTCACACTTCTCTACTCATTAAGAAGCAAAGAATACATGCAAGAATCTATTGAAGAATAACTGTCAATAATAGTTCAAGCAAAATTGACATGTTAAGTGATTTCCTATTGACATTAACTTATCATGCACCATTTTCCAGTATATAATGGTGATGCCAGCTAAACTTGCAGTCATGGGGTTATGACTAAAATGTGGCTGACAAGGCTGATGAAATAATTTATTTTGAAATAATAACTCCTGAAATAACTATTCTGAAATAGTGTGTCCGTACTACACGGAAGCCTCAAAATTATTCCAAGGCAGACTCCCTTAATGTGGACAGGCTACCTCGACTTTTGAGCCCCAGGAAGCAATTAGTAATTAGATATTTCAAAATAGTGGTAGTGCGGATGCTCCACTGCTGCTATTTTGAAATAACTACTCCCCAGATTTATTCAAACTATTTCGAAATAAGAGTTATTCCTCATGGAAAGCAGGAGTTATTATTTCAAAATAACAGGCTTGGTATTGTGGATGTTCCACTTTAAATTTCAAAATAAGGGGAGTTATTTCAAAATAATTCTCTAATGTAGACCAGGGCTCAATCTCCAAAACAGGGGTCTTGGGACAAAATATTGTTACATGCTGTTTGGATAAGAGGATCAAAATTACATTGGCAGCAGTGTAACATTCCATGAAGTATTAAAATGTGACATTTATGAAAACTGAAAAGATTTTATATAGTTTAATATATTTTCCTGCATTAGAAAAAAGTCACATGTCAAATATATTTCAAGTTTCCTTTCTCTTGCATTTCGATAGAATGTTTCTGAACAAACATAGTGGATGAAATCCTGGCCAGGTCAGCTCAGCAAGGGAAAGGAGAGCTGTACCATGAGATTCTTTGGCTCTAGGAAGTCTGGCTCTAGGAAGTCTGTCAGCCTAAGCAGGATTGACAAAGTGAGCCCTGCTGATCCTGGTTAGGTAGTACAATCCATTACAGCCACCTCAACTTACGACCATCCGCACTTACGACCATCCTCGCAGCAGCACGTTGTGTTTGCGTGCGGTCAGGCAGCGTGTTTATGTTTCATTCCTTCACAGTGTTTTCGGTGTTTGCTTGTGGCCATCATGTCAAGTAAAAGAAAAAGGGCTAGTGATAAGGGTGGTGAGAAAACAAAGAGAAAAACTATTGATTTGGAACAGAAAATAGCGACAGTGAGACAATACGAAGGGGGTCAAACTGTGTCCTTCATGTCGCGTATGTTAGGGCTATCAAAATCCACTATCAGCACCATTATAAAGGATAGCGATCGCATTCATGAAGTAGTGAAAGGATCTGCTCCTATGAAATCAAAAATTCTAACAAAGCAAAGAGCAGGTCCCATCCTGGAAATGGAAAAACTCTTAGTGCTTTGGATGGAAGACCAAACTGAAAAATGCATGCCATTAAGTCTCATGATGATACAAGCTAAGGCTCGTAGTCTTTTTGAAGACTTAAAGAAAAAGGAGGAGTATAACTATGACTAAACTTTCACTGCCAGTCACGGTTGGTTCAACCGTTTCAAGATGCGTGCAAACCTTCATAATGTGAAATTAAGAGGGGAGGCAGCCAGTGCTGATTCGAAAGAAGCAGAACCTTTCATAGAAGAAATGGATAAGCTCATAAAAGAGGGAAATTATTTTCTAGAACAGATATTTAATGTTGATGAGACAGGTCTCTTTTGGAAGAAAATGCCCAAACGTACCTACATACATAAGGAAGCAAAAACTATGCCTGGTTATAAGGCTTTCAAAGATCGTCTAACAGTCTTGTTAGGAGGCAATGTTTCTGGGTATAAATTGAAACCCTGCTTGATTTATCACTCTGAAAACCGAGGAGCCTTCAAGAATATCAGCAAGGCAACTTTACCAGTCCATTATCACGCTAATAACAAAGCCTGGATGACGCTTGCACTTTTTGAAGATTGGTTCATGAACTGCTTCATCCCTTAAGTCAAGTCATATTTTCTGGAGAAAGGGATTCCTTTCCAAATTTTTCTTATTTTGGATAATGCTCCAGGTCACCCTCAATACCTAAATGACTTACATTCCGAGGTGAAAGTGGTATTTTTGCCTCCCAACACCACATCTATTCTCCAACCCATGAACCAGGGGGCCATAGCTGCTTTCAAAGCATATTATCTTTGCAACACATTTGCCAAGACAGTAGCTGCCACAGAATGCAAAAAACGGTAAAACATTATGTGAATTTTGGAAGGACTACAACATTCTGCATTGCATAAGGAATGTTGCTGCAGGGTGGGAAGAAGTCACTCCACAATGTATGAATGGCATATAGAAGAAAATGCTAAAAAGAATTGTGAACTGTTTCAAAGGCTTTGAAAAAGAAAAGGCACTGGAAGACATTTCTAATAACATTATACAGCTGGTGAAAGAAGTGGATCTGGAAATGGATAATAAAGGCATACACCAACTGGTTGAGGAGCTGAGCAATGAAGATTTAATGCAGCTCAAGGCGGAGAGGGTAGCAGAAGAAGAGAGACAAACAGCCCAAGAAGAAGAAGAAGCCCCCAAAAACTTTGTGATGAAAGAAATGTCTGCAGCTTTCAGTAAAATAAATGAAGGAATGTAAATGTTTGAAAAAATAGACCCTAATGTTGCAAGATTCTCAAAGGTAGATCATTTAATTCAGGATGCTGTGGCTTGCTATAAGGAAATTTATAATGAGAGGGAAAAAAGAAATTGTCCAGTACAAAATGGATTTTTTTTTAAAGAAAGCCCCCAGAAGTGCTGCCTTCCATACTGAACCAATGCCTTCTACAAGCAAAGGAACTGCTGAAGTAGAAGATGAATCTGTTGATGATGTTGATGATCTTGTTGCTGTAGTTTTTTACTCCTCTGATTCCTCATCCAATTAATTCAATTCACATTACTGTATTTAAATTACTGAATTGTGTTTTGTATTTCATGTTCATGTTTGTTAAAGTTTGCTGTTGATGCAGTAGTGTTGTTTTTTTCGCGTGTTTCTATTTTTCGTTGTTGATTGCTGTGTTGTTGGTGCTTGATTACGCTTCGAGTGCTTTGTATGGGGTATTTCCGACTTACAAACAAATCGAGTTACGACCAGCTATTTGAAACGTAACCTGTTCGTAAGTCGGGGAATGGCTGTACTATTTGTTGAACTCTACAGTTTAATCAGCAGATATTATGGGCATACTGCATTTCTGTCATATTAAACTTTTAGTATTGCACTATATCTCTTAGAGCTAGAACAAACTTGTTAAAATGTTAGTAATTTAATACTTTCAATATTTTTTCCCTAAAGTGGAATTAAATGTTTAAGAAATGATAGTTTAGTCTCAACTGTAAATTTTCCTATGTAACTTACTAGAGCTTTTAAAATTCTGTAATGTAAGCACAAGAGCACAAAAAAAAATCACATATTTCTGTTGCCTTAAACTATACAGCACATAAATACAATAGCAAGCACAGGGAGAAAATGTTTAATTATTGGTTGTCAAGTCCTTAAAAAGACCTTGCAATGGAGCAAAATGCTATATATGTGGGATGATACATTGTGCTGGGATTTGACAACTAATTGCACTGACAAGTCCATTTTCTCTGCACTAATATTGATGTGTATGATGATAATTAAGTGCAGTGGATCAGGATAGCTATGGACATCATATATCAAGGCCTCAGGGGAAGGCAAACCATATGCCATACTGTTTATATGCAATGAAACAATAACACTGTGCACTATGTCTGCTCAAAAACATTTGTTGTGTTGCGTTTTGAACAGATTGCTCTTTGGAATACAAGTTTCTGTTTATATTTTCAATGTAAGTTAGAATCAACTAATATTTACATAGGGAAAAACTATGAATGGGTTATCTGAACAAGCAGCATGGTTCCTGGGCTTTTAACAGTTGGTCAAGCTCTAAAGATGTATCTTTTGTTGTCACCCAAAGCTGATAGTCAGTTGCATGTTAAAAAAAAATAAATTTGAGACATAAATATATATTTTCAATACATGACCAAAACATAATTGCAGATGGAGTAAACACATTATTGCATTATTAAACACAATGATCCTAAATTCTGCAACAATGATTACACTTCGGTATGCATTCGGTATGAATTTTGGGGCAAACTGAAACTATGTCAACTAAGGGACCTCAAGAGGTCATCGAGTCTAGTCCCTCGCCCTCACGGCAGGACCAAGCACTGTCTAGATCATCGCTGACAGGTGTCTGTCTAACCTGCTCTTAAATATCTCCAGTAATGGAGATTCCGCAAACTTCCCTAGGCAATTTATTTCAGTGTTTAACTACCCTAATAGTTAGGAAGTTTTTCCTAATGTCCAACCTAAACCTCCCTTGCAGCAGTTTAAGCCCATTGCTTCTTGTCCTATCCTCAGAGGCCTAGAAGGACAATTTTTCTCCCTTCTCCTTGTGTCACCCTTTTAGATACTTGAAAACTGCTATCATGTCACCTCTCAATCTTCTCTTTTCTAAACGAAACAAGCCCAATTCTTTCAGCCTTACTTCATAGGTCATGTTTTCTAGACCTTTAATCATCACAGGTACTGTTTTATCCTTTGAATACTTACACAATGAATACACATTGTTTGAATACTTTTCTAGTTATTTTATGCTGCCACAAAAATTCACAACTGTCCTATATGGTTTTCTTCCTCATTTGGGACAGTTCCTTACCATGGTACCCCGATAATTGCTCTGTGCTTGACCTCTCTGCTAGAGCTAGGTGAATGCCACTGATCAGCACTTTTGAACCCAAAAGAATACTGATCCCAAAAGTATGCCTCCTTCTATATGACTGAGCCCAGACTGCATAGCAAATGAACTTAGTGACATATTACTCACTATAATATGCTAGTTTGATGATTAAGCTATTAAAAATGAGGCATAAAAGAATGAGACAATTATGCATTCAGAAATTTCACCTTAGATACATTGTGGCCACTTCCTGAAGTAACTTCCATCTCTAGCTACTGCCCTATTGCTTTCTTGGAGACAGAAAATGTGAAAGTACAGGCAGTCCCCGGGTTACGTACAAGATAGGGACTGTAGGTTTGTTCTTAAGTTGAATTTGTATGTAAGTCGGAACTGGTACATATTGTAGGGGAAACTCTAGCCAAACATTTCTCCAGAGGTCGATTTTATTCTCCCATACCTCACTTCCCTCAGTCCTTTATTCTCAAGCTGAGGTGTCTGCTGAGAAAAGCCGCTCCGCATCTCCCTAGTCTGCTGGGGAGGGGCGCTAGCTTCGCGTCTCCCTGGTCTGCTGGGGGGAAGCAGCTAGTGCAGGGTTGCCTCACCCCGTTTGTAAGTAGGGATCCGATGTAAGTCGGATCCATGTAACCCGGGGACTGCCTGTACATCTGCTCAAGAATATTTCCATTTGCCTGACAAGTTTGGTTTATCACAAAAGGGAACAAACAGTGAGCTGTTTTTGGAATGCCATGGTAGCCAGTCACAGATTTAAGCTTGTAGTCACTACAGGAAGGTGGAGAGAAAGTGGATTCACTTCTGAAATTCTGATCAAATCTGAGAAGCTCAATTATTAGCTGCATCAGTTGAGAAAACTGTGGGGGGGTGTTCTGCATAATGACCCAATCTTTTCTGGAAATGGGTAATTTTACAGTAGACTCATCTGGTCTGTGTCTTCTTTTGGAGCCCAATTGTTAGAATCTTTGAGGTCTCAGTCGCTTAGAGCTATTGATCAGAGATTGCAAGTGGTATGTTTCCAAATATATTAAGGTATGTGCCAGTTATGTTTTCCTCATGGGTAGTAATTAGATTTAAATTAGCTTATACAAGTAACTTAATGAAAACTAAAGTTAATATTACAAATAATAACACATTCAATTAAAAAAATAATCAAAACATAACAAATGCACTTAGGCATTGGTTTAGAAATTGATGCAGTAGAATTTGTGCAATTCTTCTTCCTCCCAAGTTATGCTGGTAAAATTATTGTATATCAGTATAGTTTACTGAAGTATGCTTCACAAATACAACCTCCTTCCTACAAATATAATGGAACCCTCGCTAAAGAATTGTAATGATTTGATTATACCTACTCTTAAGCTGGCATAGTTAAATTAGTATAGAAGCTAGCTCATTAGCTCAGAATAAATGGAAATGGAATACATGAAAATTCCTAAGCATAGTTTAAGACTCTACGCATCTTCTGCAGGAATGTAAAAGTGTTCTGGAGATAAAGAGTACTTCTAGTAGAATGCTTAAGTTGTGAATGAGTTGGCAACATTTTTCAATGCTTGGAAGCTCTGCAATGGCATGTCTAGAACAGAAAAATATGTTGTCCTTTAAAACATGTTTGCTACTGTTTCCCACCATCACTTTTCATTCAGTGTAGACAAAAATGTGATGTTTAAAAATGTGTTCACTAGTTATGGTCAACTGTAGTGTCCCAACTACTTACTCTATTGGTAAATTACATATGTTAGGACTGTGTTCCTGACTGGCTGAAAGAGTAGATGAAGCACAGACAGCTCAGTGGTGGCAGGGAGCAGGGGAGCAAGAGAGAGTTCTTGATTAGCTGCTGGGACTGAGCCTAAGACAGGGATCTAGGAATCAATGGAGGAGCTTCTGGATGGATGCTGAGACTAAATAAAGACTGAGCCCAGGGAGGATCACAGGAAGACAGTATCTCCAGGGAAGATGCCCTGAAAGTACAGCCCCATATCAGGGCTGAGACAAGTTAAAGACTATATCCTGGAAGAGGTCTGTTCTGTTTCACATACAGAAGTGTGTAAAGCTCAGCCAGAGCATGGAGTCACTGAAAATCCACCTGAGAAACTACTGATAGTGGTAACCATAAACTGAAAGACTACAGACATGTGGTATCAGAAGGGGCCACTCACCCCATTACAAACTGCCTGACTGCAAAAACAGTCTTAACATTTAAGAATTGTCCTTAAGGATCTCAATTCGTTTTTTGCCCCACTATACACTTATAATCACTTAAAGCAGTTACAAAAAATTATACAAAGCATCTGAACAGATGAACCACAAAATGGGAGGAACAATAAAGTTTTAGGTGCCTCACACAAACAAAAACAAAAAATCCAGTTTTGCTTCCATATTTAGTGAATATCTGGCTCTTTTGACCATAGCTGCCTGATTTTCCTCCATGTTTCCATGTCCTATCATTATATATTTTTCAGATTTTCAAACTTCTTTTTTATTTTTAGGAAAAAGAAATAGGTAAGCAAGCAGCTAGCAGGTGCACTTAAAAGGAGAGATTGTACACCATTTTCTGGTTTCAAGGAAGTGATTTTCTGATTTCAGCAGGATCACTGTTAAAGGGACTATTACTACTGTATTTTTTGAGGTATCGTGTAGGACTTATAGAGGTGGTTTTATCCTATGGTACTTATTTTACACACACCATTATTTATGGACATTCAATGGCTCACTGGCACCATACATGTGTTGTCTAGTTTTATTTTTGTGAAAAGGTATGTATATTCTAAAATACATAATACCAGAAATATACACATGCTATTAAATGTGACCACAGAATCATAAAAAATGTGGAATAGAAAAGACCTCAAAAGGTCCATCCTTCCATGCTGAGTCAAGATTACATATACCTACTCCAACGCTGACCGACATTTATCTAACCTCTTCTTAGCACCCTCCAAATATAGTGGCATTTTCTGGCCCATTCGATGTGGACTCTGAATTTTCTATCACATCACACTAGTTCCGCCACTAAAAAGCATGGTGTCCCTAGATAAGTGGCATGATATTTGTCACCGCTAATATTGTAAGCACACTGAATATACATTTTTTTCCATTTTCAGGTTCTTGTTCTATAAATTATACTGGCACAATACGTACATATGGCTGAGTATGATTTAATGTTTCTAACTACTGTGGAAGGAGTCTATTAGGCTGTGTTCTTTCAAATGACCCTATCTGACAATCAGGCATAAAAAGGTACTGAAAGAAAACTCAATTACATTTGCCATCACTAAAGAAAAATTCTCTTGAAGATTTGCGAAGAACACTTGATAGACCATGAGTCGTTTTCCTTCCAATTGGGGGAGGGGGAGAAAAGGATTTTTTTAATGTCTCACATTTCACTCTCATTATATTAAAAATCCAATATGCAATATCCGATATAGCTGTATCTCTCCAAGGGCAGAATTGCGACAATCAGTTTTTATGGTGTATGAGCAGTGACGCAAGATTTTATATTTTTAAGGAAATCACACTTTAATATTTTTTTCCATTTCTTTTGATGTGATTATTCTTACAATTTGGCTAGCAGATAATTTTTAAGGAAAAGTTAAAATTGTAAGTTTTAATGTATTCCCTGTTTGACATAACAAAATTGTGAAACTCCTACAGCGTTCTACTTTTTTGATATTATATAAGAACCCTGTAATTTTACATGCCAGAAAAGACAGAGCACCTAAGAATAATACTTATTCAAATTTATAGAACAGCATTCAAAGATGTATTATGTTTCTCTAGGGGAACTAAAGGTCAGAATGTATGAGAAGACAAAAATGTTTTTCAAATAAACCCTAGTGAATATTCTTCTGATTACACACCCTACTGCACATTTTTCTTAAAACTGTGTTATCAGTATTCATATGGGACATGTCAAGGAGTAGGCATTTCAAACACAAAACAATTTGATAGATTTGAATATTTAAAAATACAAAATGAGTCTCTAGGCAATAAAAATGTTATTTTTTGTCTCCTGATTATTTGGGTTCCTTTCATTTGTGTTGTGGAATATAGTGTAAACTGCTTGGCACTTAGGATAATTAAAAAGTGTGTGCAAGTTCACTGAGATGTCATTTTTAAATGCAGAAGAAAAGTAGAAATAAGACAGAAAAGTTCTGAGTAACAACTTTCTGAAATTCCCCTAAGAAGCACTGACAAGTATCAGACACCAAATAAAGGATAATGAGTATTTCTAGACAAGAAACTAGCTTACAACACAACTCCATTTGTCAACATTTTCCCTTGCTTTTTTTAAGAGTGAAATTCACAGATGAACAGTATTCTTTGGCCATCAATAGTTTAAAAAGATCTGTTTGGTGGTTTATTCTGTTACCTATGTAGACCAAGTATATGGTAGATAGGGTGACCATATTTCTCTACTGTAAATATGGGATATTCAGTAAAATAACTCATATTTAAGCAAGTTCAACAGCAATCAATTGTACAGGTGTTCAAATTAACATCAAATTGAATGAGTCTTTGTTAAAAAGAAATACTGTGTAGTTGGATTATTTTTATTTACTGTCTTTAAGGCTTTAGTGTTCACATGGGGAGGGGTGATACATACAAATACTCTCATATGTTTCTTTCACACTGGGGTGTGGGGCTGACCTACCAACCCAATCCTTTCTGTCCAGTCCTTTCTGTCCTCCACGTCTGACTGGGCCCCTGTGACAGTCCTGCCTTGCATAGTACCTGGTACTGTGTCTTTCCAAGGCAACACAGTTTTTGGGAGGTAGAGGGGTATGCAGGGTCGCAAGCCCCTCACAGATCTAAATTTCTACCATAGTTCACAGCAGCCTGTGGTCAGCATGAGCCTTTCGGTACTACACTTGAGGGACGGAACAGGACAGGAGCTGCTTCCAGCTGCAGGGAAGGGGTGGGAAGAAATGACTTGGCCTGTGAATTTGCAGAGCTTACTTGTTCCCCTGCATCCTTGTGGCTAGAAGCACCTTGTCTCTTCCTGTCCACAGCGTGTCAAAAGGCAACCAACACCTCCAGGCTGCTGCTGGTCACCGACAAACTCCAGCAATCTCCTGTCCTCCTGCTACAGCATGGGCAGGAAAGGGTAAGCCCTAGGGATGCATTGTGCACCAGGGCCCAGGAAGCCTGGCTCTAGGGGCTTCAGTGAATCGAGCCAGAGAAGTGGCTCAGCATGGGAAGATACATGTATGCTTATGCTCCCTAGGGGCAAGAAGTGTGTATGTGTGTGTTTAAGGATGCTAAGCCCGTCTGGGGGACTGCTGGTGAGCTTGCAGGTTCAGAGTGTGAAAAGACTGGTGTGATGGGGCAGAGGCACCCCGCACTGGGACCTATCCGATGGTCGCATGTTTAGCGGCCCTCGGGGGGGGGAGCCGGGGGGCCAGGAGCTGGGCAGTCCAGGAGCAGCCGCCTGAGCGGCTCCCCAGCTGATCGACGCACGGTGCGCCAGCTGCTCGGCGGCAGTGGCGGCGGCTCCGCGGCTGGGGGAACAGGAGATCCCCCGTGATGTCACCAGGCTGGTGACATCACCCCGGAGCCGGGACGTGGGGCCGGAAACGAGCCCATGCCACGCCACTGGGCGGGGCCCCGCCGACAGGCCGCGGCGCGGGGATTTAAACCCCGGCTGGGAGTGTGAGAAGGAGGGAGTACCGAGAGCGTCTCCCCCCGTGAGAGGACGACGGATGAGCCCCAAATCGAGGAGGTGAGCCCCGCCTCGGCGGGCCAACCCTAGGTGGGGAGAGGAAGCAGCCCAGGACGGGCCAATGGGGCCTGCGGGCTGGCGCGTTTCGGCTAAAGCCCCGCCAGCCGGACCGGACAAGCTGGACGTCCAAGACCTTAGGGCCCTGGGCTGGGGTCCGTGAGAGGGAGCAGGCCTGGACCCCCCTCTCCCCATCCAGGAGGCAAACCAACCTATATTACAAAAGGACCTAAGAAACTAGTAGCACAATTAACTGGGACTCTGGTGGGACGATCATTAGGGGACTGGACCCGGGGGTTAGGGGATGGAACTGGGTGAACGAACGTAAAACCCCCTGCCTCGCATGGGGGTACGGGGGGACACGTTTACAGCTGGAAAATTCTTCTCCCACCACTCCAGAACTTAATTAAGGGTCTGAAAAGCTTCCTCGTGACAGCAACTTTTAGAGCTTTGGCACATGCATGGCTTGGCTCTTCCTGGCCAGTGCCCTGTTCTAGAGGGACTCAGGTTTTCCCATGGCGCCAGCCTAGCCACAGGTAGTAGGTAGGGTTGCCAGATGGTTGAAACAAAAATACCGAACACCCCCCGCCACCCCCCCCCCCCCCCCCCAAAAAAAAACCACTGGGAACAGGGGAGCTGTTGAGCACTGAGACCCAGGGGAAACTTCCCCTTGGTTGGCAGCCATTTTGTGGAACCAGGTAAGCATGGGAGCTGGGGTCGAGGGGCTTGGGGTGCTGGGAGCCAGGGGGCGGGCAAGGGGAAGGGGAGGCTGGGCGCTGAGTGTTTGTAGGGTTGCCAGGTGCCCAGCATTTTCGCCTCCTGGCCAGGGAAAATAAATCAGAAAATACAGAACATTTTAGGTGTCCGGTATTCTCTGAATTTTTTTTACTGGACTGGAGGTAAAAATACTGGACTGTCCGGGTGAATACCGGACACCTGGTAACCGGTAGTAGGGGAAGGAAGGAGCCTGACAGTCGAGCTGCTGGTGAACTCAGCACTTTTTCCCATCTTAGAGTTCTTGGGAGAGTTGAGAGAAGGAAGAGAACTAGACAGAATCCCAAAGATGTATCAACCAGAGTTCTGAACTGAAAGAAATTTCTGGTTTTATATGGCCTTAGTTCACCATGTCAGAACAGTTTAAAAGCCCAAAGGCTATAGTACAGGGGTGGGCAAAAGAGCCTCTGCAGGCTGAATCCGGCCCGCCAAGTGAGTTGATCCAGCCCATGGAGGCCCTGCCGCTTCCCCACCCCCAGGTCAATTAGGGTCTGGGAACAGGGGGAAGCATGCAAAGTTTCCTTTGCCCTGCCAGGAAGGCTGAGAAGGGGTGGGGCCTCAAATGGAAGGGGTGGGGCCAGGATGCTTCCAGGTTTCTCCACCCACAGACCATGATTAGCCTGGGGGTGGGGGAGCACAGGAAGTCTCCTCCCAGCACCTAAGTTTCCTCCGCCCTGCCCCCGCCTTGTGAGAAGTGCTCTTGGAAGGGCAGGAGGAGGCTTTGCATGCTCCCCCAGCCCCAGGCCCTGATTGGCCTGGAGGTGAGGGAGCACAGGAAGTCTCCCACCACCAGAGGCATAGGTGCTTAGAGGAAAGGGGGGGCAAAGAAGCTCCCACACCCCCAGACCAATCATAGTCTGTGGGTGGGGAAGCCTTGAAGCATCCTAGCCCCACCCCTTCTGTTTGAGGCCCCTCCCTTTCTGGCACAGCCCAGGGCCACTTCAAAGATTTTTCAAAAATCTTTGAAGTGGCCCCCAGCAAAAAATTATTGCCCAGCCCTGGTGTAATACCACATCTGCCTAAGAAATATAATTAAATGAGGAAAAGGAGAGGAGAAAGGTAAGAAATAAGAGAATAGAAGTGAGGAAAGATTTTTTTAAGTTTGGTAAATTTATACCCCACTTAAGAGGCCCACCTAACAACTGTGAATCATGTGTTTTGGTCCTTGTGGCGGGGTCCTCCTCACCCCTTTCCTTTCTCCCCGTGATTAAAGAGCTAGCCATCGGCCCGGAGGCCTAGTCTAGTAGCCGCAACGGGCCCGGAGGCCTAGTCCACAGTCCCAGCAGGCCCTGAGGCCTAGTCCAGCCCCCGCAACAGGCCCAGAGGCCTAGTCCACACCCTGAGGGGTTGGGGTAGGGGGGTCCGGGCCCTCCATCTCCACTGGACCCCAATCCAGGGCCCTAATGGTGGTGGGTGGTTCCCACCACTGGCTCAGCGGGGGGAGGGGGGATTTCCCTGAAACGTGCTGAGCCCACCGGGGCCTTCCCTGTCCCTTGCCCTGGGTTGCTTCCTACCCCAGCCTTGTGGCCGACGGAGGTCCCACCTGGTGATGCTGGGCTGGTGGCGGCGGCAACGTCAGCTGGTCCCGTCTCTGGGGCAGCAGCACAGGGGGTGTCTCCTGCAGCGGGGCGGGCGGCCCCCCGGCATCGGCATTGGGGGCATGCACGCCCCGGGGATGGTAGTAGCAATAGCAGTGATCCCTCCGGCTCTGAATCTGGCGACAGGCCTGTAGCTTGGGCCGGAGCTCCTTCCTCCCCGGCGGTCTGCTCCAGCTGAGCAGCCCAGCAGTCTTTTATAGTGAGGCTGCACTTCGAGCATGCCCAGTAGGACTGTGGGGGAGGGGCATGCTCTACCCAATAAACGGGCTCCTCTCCCTCCTGCTCAGTGCGGGGCAGGTTAGCCCCGTCACAGTCCTCAACACAACTCCAGTAGGATTCACAAAGAAGAGGATGCATGTGCTATCAAACCTGCTCCCTTTTATTTATGTCCATCTAGGACAGAATTTCAAAACAGCATATAAACTTGAAAATATTTTCAATTTCTGAAAAACTGAAGTGTTAAACATGTAAATGAAAGACTCCTCTTTTAGTATCAACAGCACCACACAACTGTCATGGCTCACAACCTTATGAAATGGAGGAAAAGAGAAAGGAAGGGAGAGGAAGTATAGATAAGGCTTCTCCATGGGATGACAGACTAACACACTCCCCTCCTCTTAATATCTTTAAAAACACTCAGAATTGTTGAAGGCATTCTAAAGCATGTTTTTTTTCTTTATTAGTTGCATTTATCTAATAAAATAACTTTTAAACTTTTTTATTGTTTGAAATAGTTATTCCCAGAGTTGCTTACATGTTCTCAAGCCAAATTCTAATTTAAACTGTAATTATTAAGGTTGTTTGGAAAATACTATGCTGCCACACAGATAAAAGCTACAAAACAAAAAGTCCGAAACAAAATTTAATTACTAAGAACCAATATACTTACTGGGTTAAGCCATTTATTGATTTTCAGATTTTGTTGACATTTAAACTGTTCCTGATAAATCTTTAAAAGACTGTCCCATATTCAGATTAAGGAACCAATTAATGGTTACACCATTTGCATTGTTGCAGTAGTTTTCTACTATCAGGTGGCAATTTAGAGCCCAACCAGTTGCCAGTGAAGTCATTTTGCCATTGTTATAAAGAAAGCAAAAGCAGACCTGTTCTGACAATCAAATATGAATGGTGAAAAAGAGTATACACTGAGGGCATAATTTTCAAGTGTTAGGTATCTGCCTATCTCTGCTCCTTCTAAAGGTAGGCCAGCATTGAGAGCTGTTGAGAATCATAGAATCATAGGACTGGAAGGGGCCTTGAGAGGTCATCGAGTCCAGCCCCCCGCCCTCAAAGCAGGACCAAGCTCCATCTACACCATCCCTGACAGATGTCTATCTAACCTATTCTTAAATATCTCCAGAGAGGGAGATTCCACCACCTCCCTTGGCAATTTATTCCAATATTTGACCACCCTGACAGTTAGGAATTTTTTCCTAATGTCCAATCTAAACCTCCCTTGCTGCACTTTAAGCCCATTACTCCTTCTCCTGTCCTCAGAAACCACGAGGAACAAATTTTCTCCTTCCTCCTTGTGACACCCTTTTAGATATTTGAAAACCGCTATCATGTCCCCCCTTAATCTTCTTTTTTCCAAACTAAACAAGCCCAGTTCATGAAGTATGGCTTCATAGGTCATGTTCTCTAAACCTTTAATCATTCTTGTCGCCCTTCTCTGTACCCTTTCCAATTTCTCCACATCTTTCTTGAAATGTGGCGCCCAGAACTGGACACAGTACTCCAGCTGAGGCCTAACTAGTGCAGAGTAGAGCGGCAGAATGACTTCATGAGTTTTGCTTACAACACACCTGTTGATACAACCTAGAATCATATTTGCTTTTTTTGCAACAGCATCACACTGTTGACTCGTATTCAACTTGTGGTCCACTATGACCCCTAGATCCCTTTCCACCATGCTCCTTCCTAGACAGTCGCTTCCCATCTAGTATGTATGGAACTGATTGTTCCTTCCTAAGTAGAGCGCTTTGCATTTCTCTTTATTAAACTTCATCCTGTTTACCTCTGACCATTTCTCTAACTTGCTAAGGTCATTTTGAATTATGCCCCTATCCTCCAAAGAAGTTGCAACCCCACCCAGTTTGGTATCATCTGCAAACTTAATAAGCGTACTCTCTATCCCAATATCTACATCATTGATGAAGATATTGAAAAGTACCGGTCCCAAAACAGACCCTTGCGGAACTCCACTTGTTATCCCTTTCCAGCAGGATTTAGCACCGTTAACAACAATTCTCTGACTACGGTTATCCAGCCAATTATGCACCCACCTTATCGTGGCCCTATCTAAGTTATATTTGCCTAGTTTATCAATAAGAATATCATGCGAGACCGTATCAAATGCCTTACTAAAGTCTAGGTATAGGACATCCACCGCTTCTCCCTTATCCACAAGGCTTGTTATCCTATCAAAGAAAGCTATCAGATTAGTTTGGCATGACTTGTTCTTCACAAACCCATGCTGGCTATTCCCTATCACTTTATTACCTTCCAAGTGTTTGCATATGATTTCCTTAATTACCTGCTCCATTATCTTCCCTGGGACGGATGTTAAACTGACCGGTCTATAGTTTCCTGGGTTGTTCTTATTCCCCTTTTTATAGATGGGCACAATATTTGCCCTTTTCCAGTCTTCTGGAATCTCCCCTGTCTTCCATGATTTTTCAAAAATCATAGCTAAAGGCTCAGATACCTCCTCTATCAGCTCCTTGAGTATCCTGGATGCATTTCATCAGAACCTGGTGACTTGCTGACATCTAACTTTCCTAAGTGATTTTTAACTTGTTCTTTGTGTATCCTATCTTCTACTTTCTTGGAAGCTTTGCTAACATTACATATATAAAAAAAGTTATAAAGTATATATGATAGATATGTATTTACACACAGAGATATTAAAATTGACACTAAATTTAAGGTTACACAAAACAAAAACTCCCAAACTTCAGAGCACTTGCTCGTGGTCATTAGATTATTGGTTACTGAGCATGGTAATGGCACCTCCTCCTGGCCTCCAGAGATCTGTAAAAGTCACTGGAAGAAAGGGAGAACTAGCCTTCATTGCTACATAGATGGAAAAAATGAAACAGGGTCCCATCAAAGACCAGAACTGCCAAGAATCAGAGAATAATGAGGTTTGAGTCATGTAAATGTATTATATATAAAACATGCACACGTAAAATGGGCCCTAGCTCATGACCATATGTATCCTTATTTACTTTAAATTTCAGTGGGAATTTTCTAGGTAAGGAATAAATAGAATCATAGAATCATAGAGCTGGAAGAGACCTCAGGAGGTCATCAAGTCCATCCCCTGCCCAAGGCAGGACCAATCCCAACTAAATCATCCCAGCCAGGGCTTTGTCAAGCCGAGATTTAAAAACCTCTAGGGATGGAGATTCCACCACCTTCCTAAGTAACCCATTCCAGTGCTTCACCACCCTCCTAGTGAAATAGTTTTTTTCTAATATCCAACCTAGAACTTCCCCACTGTAACTTGAGACCATTGCTCCTTGTTCTGCCATCCGTCACTACTGTGAACAGGCTTTCTCCATCCTCTTTGGAACCTCCCTTCAGGAAGTTGAAGGCTGCTATCAAATCCCCCTTCACTTGTCTGTTCTGCAGACTAAACAAAGCCAAATCCCTCAGTCGCTCCTCATAGGTCATGTGCTCCAGCCCCCCCAATCATTTTGGTTACCCTCCCCGGGACCCTCTCCAATGCGTCCACATCTTTTCTATAGTGGGGGGCCCAGAACTGGACACAATACTCCAGATGTGGCCTCACCCGAGCCGAATAAAGGGGAATAATCACTTCTCTAGATCTGCTGGCAATGCTCCTCCTAATGCAACCTATTATGCCATTAGCCTTCTTGGCTACAAGAGCACACTGTTGACTCATATCCAGCTTCTCATCCACTGTAATCCCCAGGTCCTTTTCTGCAGAACTACTACTTAGCCATTCAGTCCCCAGCCTGTAACAATGCTTGGGACTCTTCCATCCCAAGTGCAGGACTCTACACTTGTCCTTGTTGAACCTCATCAGATTTCTTTTGGCCCAATCCTCTAATCTGTCTAAGTCACTCTGGACCATATCCCTACCCTCCAGTTTATCTACCTCTTCCCCTATCTTAGTGTCATCTACAAACTTGCTGAGGGTGCAATCCATCCCCTCATCCAGGTCATTAATAAAGATGTTGAACAAAATCAGTCGTATAACCGATCCTTGGGGCACTCCACTAGAAACTGACCACCAACCTGACATCGAGCCGTTGATCACTATCCGTTGGGCCCAACAGTCTAGTCAGCTTTCTAGCCATCTTACAGTCCATTTATCCAATCCATACTCTCTTAACTTGCTGGCAAGAATATTGTGGGAGACCACATTAAAAGCTTTGCTAAAGTCAAGGTAGATCACATCCACTGATTTTTCCATATCCACAGAGACAGTTACCTCATGATAGAAGCTAATCAGATTGGTCAGGCATGACTTGCCCTTGGTGAATCCATGTTGACTATTCCTGATCACTTTCCCCTCTTCCAAGTGCTTTAAAATGGATTCCTTGAGAATCCCCTCCTTGATTTTTCCAGGGACTGAGGTAAAGCTGACTGATCAGTAATTCTCTGGATTGTCCTTTTTCCCTTTTTTAAAGATGGTCACTACATTTGCCTTTTTCCAGTCATCCAGGATCTCTCCCGATCTCCACGAGTTTTCAAAGATAATGGCCAAAGGTTGGGCCCCATTTACAGCAGAAACAATGAGAGCAGATAAAATGAAGAAATAATAGAGAAAACTGATCTTATCTTCGGAGTATTTTCCAAATATTTAATTTCTCTGAAAATATCTACATTTTATCTTAGATCAGAGTTTCCCAGGTTCAAGTCAAGGATCTCTTCCTATGATTATACCTAAAGGAAATATGTATTTCCCTCCAAGCACTACAATACCTAAATGTTTAATAATAATAATTAACAGAGACCTGAAACAGATTGCAGCCTGAGAGTGCAAGGCACTGTACACCGACGGGCTCTGAGCTTACAGAACCTGGAAAGAACAGGATGGGTATTGCAAAAACATACATATTCTCATAAAGGGTAGACACTATACACTCACATGTTCCAGGCAAACATATTCCAGAAAACTGGTACTAGAACATCCCATAAAAACAGCTGCCTCCCACCCCCTCCACCAGGATAACAAGAACATAATGATCCCTGCTAAAGATAAGGTCAGAATGACACCGTAATGGATAGGGATGTTTTTCGAACTAACATGTACAAGGTAATGGATAACAACCTAAACCAGGAGCAGTAACCCAGTCAGAGCGGCAATGTGTAACTTGTTTATATCAGGGTATAAAATGAAGTCTCAGAGGAAGTGTCTTTGGCTGGCTTAGGCAATAATGAAAAGTCGCACCATTAACTGGAAATACATAGGTTAGTGTACATATAACCATTGATCCTGGACATTATGACCATCCTTTGTTGACAATAAACATGACCATGTGCCTTCACTAGGAATCAAGTCTGTGGTTACTGGGTAGTTCGACTGAGAACTGCTGTTCCAACTCTCTGTGAAGAACTAGGACTGCACACCCAGAGAATATACACATGCAGCCAGCATCTGACATCGAATAACAGTAGGGTATATCAATCTACATAAATGGTGTATTTAAAAAAACAAATGTCTCATCTCTTACTTTTCATGCAATATCACACTGCAGATGCCAGAGTGGCTGTGCGTTTTACGTCTGAACATTCACTTGAGATCCTGTAGTTTTCACGGTCAGTCTATCAGAGCGTAAGAATGGCAAATTTCTTCACTGCCCTCCCAAGAGATTCTAAACATTTGGATTCATTCACTTTTCTTTTTATAATTTTGCTTTCAATCAGAATACACTGTGCAGTTACAATGTTCAATGCAGTGTTCAATGTTCAAGTGCAAGATCCTTGAACTTGAAAAGGGGAAACTTTCAATTATGTAAATTACTTAGAATTCATATATGACTAACAAATGTAATTAACTGAGATCAATCACAGTATTAATGCTGGTCATAAGTAAAAAGAGATAAAACCATAAAGCTGGTCAATATCTTCAGGGACCGTAACACAGAGTTCCTAGGAGGGTATATAATAGGGCAATACACATTTTTTGTTCAACGGAAATTTTTGTTTAATTGGTCACAGAAGAGGACATCTCTATGTGACATCAGCTGTCAGATACAAAATTCCAGACTTTGCACCACAAGAATCTGAATAAATGAAGGGTGGGCAGTGTATGAAAAGCTGGGAGAGAGGAAAAGAGTCTGACCAATCCCTAGGTGCTGATTCAACAACTATCACTGATATAAGTATTTTGGAGTTATTTATATTTGCCCACTCTCATGGACAGACATTAGGTTTCACCAGTGAAGTAAAATCCCTTAGTATTTTCATTTCTCCAGTAGTACAGTTTTTCTTTACAGCATTACTATGTCAGGTGTTACCTTTGAAGATTTAAATAGCTGCTTTTCTAACTTTGGCAAACAGAAAAACATTTCACATGGTTTGCATGTCAAAAGAAAATAGGTTACACACCAAATATAAGACTAAGTGCTGGGTTGATGGTAGCATTATTACTGATTTAGTGGACTGTAGTGATTACGTACTGTGGCAAATATGGCACAGGAAATAGGCATAGCTGGCATCTCAACTTCTTTACTGTATAGCCTGCATCTTTGCCTTCTTGATCAAAAGATACAGAAAATGGATATTCTCTCATGCAGTAGTCTTATGGTGATGATTATAAACTTATCCTCTCATTCCTCTTGCCAGTATTTCCTAGGACTCAGGCTCTGGCTCTCTTCATGTTATCTTGCAGTGATTTTTGCTGTGGCTTCAGTTACTACCTATATGTGGATGGCTCTAACATCTCTCTCCTCACCCATGACCTTTCCCTGAGCATTTAGATGGCTACTCCAGGTGTGTATCCAGTAAATTTACCTGCCAGGACAATGGAAAAGCTAAGCTCCTCATTTCCTCTCCATCCCATACCCCTTATCACATTTCTCTTGCAAGTTCCAGCATCTTCCCTGTTTCCCATCCTTTCACTCTTTACATATTTTTTTAATTTTCCTCTCTCATTTTTCTCACATTTAAGCTGTTGCCAAATCCTGTCAATATTTCATCTACATTTCTAAAATTCCCCCCCCCCCAACCATCAATAGGTCATCTGAAGAAGTGGGCTGTGCCCACGAAAGCTCATGATACCATCTACATGTTTTATTAATCTTTAAAATGCTACCAGATCATTTGTTGTTTTTTAAGTTCATTAATAGTCCGTTCGTCATTTTTTCTACAGTAACTCACTGTTTTCTGACCTCCCCAATGATTGACGATGCTTCTTAAGTCCATGCTCTCACCCTACCACACAGTTCACACGGCTCCACTCTTCATATCCTTACCTATGCACGTTACACCTCCATGTTAGGGCCTATGTTCCTCATAGGCAGAAGTGCAGTAGGAGGGAGGGGGACTCAGCACAAGCTGGAAATCAGCTGTCCTGGCTTGCACTGGGCCCCTCCCCCTTGCTGTGCACCAGCCTTTTAAAAGTATTCACAGCTCTTAATACATTTAAGAGGCAGAGCCGCACCAGGGTTAGCTCCTGGGGCTGACAGCTAACCCCGCTGCAGCTCCCCCGCTCATCGACTAATTGAGGCAAAACCCAGTGGAGCCGCTCCTGGACCTCTAAGCCTTGGAGCTGCTGCTTCAGCCCTGAGAGAAGCCATACGGAACCCAGATGGGGCGCTACAAGGCAAGGCATGGTTGGACTCAGCAGGTGTGCTCCATGCACTGCCGCTCTCTTTCCCTGCATCCTTCCTCACCCCACTGGGGGAGTGGCAGCACATGGAGCTGCTCTCTCTGCTGCAGATCTGGCAGGGAAGGTCGGGGCTTTCTTCACACCACCCCCATGCATGCCCTCCAAGTGAGAAGTCAGAGCTGGTGCTGCAGCACAGTGACGCATGAAGCTTTCCCTACTGCAAGGGATCATGAAGACAAGTAAGCGTCACCCCTCATGCCCAGACCCCCACACCCAATCCACCTCACTCACTCTCCTCCCTCCATCAAGACCCTGCACCTCCAGCTTGCTTCGACGCCGTGCCTTGTTCCTGCACCCTCCCTCCTGGCCAAACACTCCCTCCTGGCCAGACAACCTATCCCCATCCTGCTCCTCCATCCTCCCTCCTGGCCACACACTGCATACTCCATTGCTCCTGCTCCCTCCACCTGGCCAGGCACCCTACTCCCATTCTGCTTCTGCACCCTAATTCCCACACAGACCTCTCAACCTCTTCCCCTTCTGCATCCCACCTTCCTCCCAGATCCTGAAACCCATTCCTATTCCACTTGCTGGCATCCCACCTTCCTCTCAGATCCTGAAACCCATTCCTATCCTGTCTTGCACACTGAACCCCTCATTTTTGTCCCTACGCCAGAGCCTAAAGGGGTCCATAAAATCCACTAATTCTGAAACCCCAGACAAGTAAATCTGGCCTATGGGAAACTGTGAACCTCAGTCCCCCCTGTCCCTTCCCCTCATCCAATGAGTCTGGAGTGTCAGAGGAGTGAGGTGTCTGAGTTGGGGGCCACATCAATGAGGGTTGGGGGTTTGGAGGAGATTTTTTGCTTCTCACTTGTGTGGTTGCCAACTGATTTTTCCATGGGTCAGTGGCCTCTGACACAAAAAAGGTTCACCGCCCCTGCCATAAATAAAGAAAATATTTAAACCTTTTGTGTTGGACATAAATTCATATTTTACTTTATTTAAAATGAAGTTTGATAAACTAACATGGAAGAGTTAAAACACTTAATCTGTTTACTAATTTAAATTAAACCGTTCTCCCTAGTTGCAGCTGGTTCAGAAAATATGGTCACCAAACCCAGCCAGCCTTTGCCCTCTTCTCCTCCCCCTTCCCTCCCCTTGGCATGCAGATCCATAAATAAAAGTGAATAAGTTAAATCTTGGCACACCACTTCTGAAAGGCTGCCAATCCCTGGTATACATAAATCTGTATTACTGATAAGTAAGAATGATGGTTTGTGCCAGTGGTGTATTTTGATCAACTAAAACATTAAACGATTGCTAGCTGATGCATGTTTTTATATAAATCTCCTTTAAAGCTACTTTCAGTGTAAATGCATGCTAAATTTCATGTATTTTTATATTACTTGCTATGTTTTGGTTTTACCCTATTCAACAGAAGACATTTATACTCCCACATCAACTTTTTTATTTAAGATATACTATATGTTATTACTATTTACCTATGTTGGAGAGAATTTCATCTTTTATTTTTAAAATTCAGTTGCTGCTTTATTAGAAACTAGATTTACCTGGTGTTGCTCAGAATCAGGGCAGGGAATGGGGAGGTGTAGAGGTTTGTGGAAGAAGATTAGAAATGTGGGGGCATACGGCAGGAGGTTGGGGGGAGGATTCAGCCCAGGATAGGAGGTAGGAGTAGCTGGCGGCTGCTCCCAATGGCTGGCCCGGGGAGGGGGTGCCTGCCAGAGTCAGGACATAGTGGTAGAGGCCACGCTGCCTGGACGGTGGTTGCTTCCCAGGCTGGACCATTTGGTGCCCCTCTGTGGTCATTCTGGGGTATAAGTGTCCTTGCTATCACATCCCTCCCTTTCTGTTTGATGAGAAACAATCACATTTCCCGCACATCCTATTGTCCTGGCACAACCACATCCTTACATTGCTTTAAGTTATGACAAATTGCATACCAAATTTGGTGGTCCTCCCTCAAGGAGTTCTTGAACAAACATACTCACATATGGACAGATGGACACACAGAGAGACAAACACAAACTCTGTCAAATATACAGTAGATTATGGCAAAAACATACAGTGTGATAAGTGTAAAAAAAGCATACCATGAAAAGGTTTATTAGGGCTAATTTCTGTTATAGGTGCACAACTTCCAATTATATGTATCCATATATTAGAGGGTAGCTTTTGGCTAAGCAAATCCATAAAGGAAATCAAGATACCTAACCAACATCAAAATATTGTACATATTTGAAATTAAACAAGCCTCAAGAAAACACACACTTTACCTGACAAGACAACCTCGATTAGGTCTCCTTCTTGGATATCTGTAGCTGACTTCACTAGCTGGAGAATGTTTTCAGAGGTAGTGTCATGACGAAAAAGTAGAATTTTATCATACATTCCATAGAAACCACATTCAGGAAACTGCAAATACACAACCATGAACATTTATCATAAGAGTATAAAATACAGATGTGTAAAACATAATTAACACAACTAACATTTATTTATTATAATGAATCTATCCTCGGATTTACATATGACAAAGTTCACGAAGATTTTGTTTACCTGATGGGACATTTCTTATTCCACAGCTCCCCAAGTATGTATTATAAATACTTCAGTAGTTAGATAATCTTCAGGCTCTGGAGCTGCCACTTTTCCCTTCCATATATGCCCTTTCGTACTTCCTTCCCCTGCTGCAATTGCAACAGAACTTTCTTACAGACTTCTAGACTAACTTTCATTCTATTAGTAATACCACTATTTAGATCAATCAGAAAAAAATGCTTCTGGAGTTCAATTCAAGTCACCTGCATGATATTTCTTGCAGCATTGTAAATGGGAATCCTGAAATATTCTAAAACCAGAAAGCCCTTTGTATATTAGTGCCTTGAGTTGCGGCAGAGCCATACCTTTGTCATTTCATATATTATTTCTTTTAAAAACCTCAGATTAATATCATCCAATCCTGAGACCGTCCCACAGCAAAGCCATGGAGAGGAAGACAAATGGGGGAAACGCCATATGATTTGCCACGGAATTTTCTTGGAACCATCCCTTCTGATTGGACGGGTATGAGGGCTGCCCTTCCTTCTGTCCATCCCACTACGTCTATTCCATTCTAGGCATGAGAGTAAGTACATTGCCCTCCTTTCAATTCAGGATGGCTCTTCATTCAAATTAGGGGTGTTAGACATAGTTTATTTTAGTAATCATGTAGTCGCAACAATTTTTAGCAGTTATATGGTTACTAAAATACTCCTGGGAGGAGAGCCAGCAGCCCGTGGGGCAGCAGCATGGGGTGGCAGGTGGAGCCTCTCTGTGATGGTAGCTGGTTTAAAAAGCTCTTCATAATTTTACTGTCACTTTCAAACATTGTAACTTTTTAACACATTTCTTTAAAAAAAAAAACCAGCTTAAATCTTGTACCAACACAGTGTAAAAACCAAATAAACCCCAACAACTCTACACAGTATTACTTCATTAGGCCAATGTTTCTGGGGGGTTTTTTGTTCCTACTAGAGCATAATATATCTTGTCAAAAAACTACTGAACAGAATGAGATCGGTAACAATTTGGTTAATTAAAGTGAGAACTTCTAACAATTCAATTAATTTCATATTATTTTCCACAGATAATTCAAACTTGTTCAGAAAAACATTACAACGAGCAGACATAACAACATGTTCTTCAACACAGGACCATCTTTTTGTTCTATCTACAGCACCTAACACAGTAAGTTTCTTTTTCTCGACAAGACTCTTGGATGCTATAAATACTGCATTTACTACTACTAATGAAAGAATACAATTTTTTATACAATAAATTGAACAGCAGGGTTAATCATTCAACTTTTAAATATGGATGTGCATCTAATTTAAGAATACTCACTAGTCATTCAGACAACATGTAACTGCTTGTATCCTTAATATTCTGTCCAATTGTTTTTCAGACAATGCCCTTCTTGATTCACCAACAAAAATTCTTATTGCTTTTGTTGGCCCTTTAGAAAAGGCTTCAGTGTGATGCAGTACAGGGCATGGAGGTCACCATGACAGCAGAGTTTCAGACTGTTTAGTTGTCATGGTAGCAGAACCCAAGGCTTTCTTTCCCCCCAGATTAAATACTTAGTTATGGGACAGTACATCAGCTTTTGATTGAATAGGAAAAACCAGGCTGATAATCTTTCAACTATCACACCTATAGAATAGAATAGAATAGAATAGAATAGAATAGAATAGAATAGAATAGAATAGAAAACCTTGAATATGAGACTTTCAAAAACTGTTTTAAATTATATTTTAAAGGCAAAATTATCTACTGCACAACAGCACATGTAATAACTGAAAGAACACACTGAAAAAATAAACATGGGAAAAACATTCCCTAATTTGGTAATAATTATCTGTTTTTATGTAAAGGTGTTTGAGTTTTGAAATCTGAAAACCCTCATTAAGCTAAATAGGCTTTCAGAAAACTCAAAGCTTGTAAACCCAGCTTGAGCTTATTACAAGATCAGTAATTTTTTTTCAGAGTCTTTGTTGTTGTCAGCACAAACAGCTCAGATAAGTGATTTCAAATTTCTCCCAGTTTTAAGGAGCTAAACTCCTAATTTTGGAAACATAGCCAAATTGTAACTGGCATAATGTATGACAATGGCATATGTGTGAACAGGTTTGTGCCTTTGCTCAGAAATAATTTATAAGTAGCGGGCAACTAGAGTGTGTGTATGTGGGGGTGGGGGAAGAGGGAGGGGAGAGATGTCAAATGCTCTGCCTGGAACCACTAAAAGCAACTCTCCCTGCTTCTAGAACTGATATCTTCTTCATGCACCCTTCCACCTTCACAGACCTTGTCAGCTTCTGTACTTGCTGCATTGAATGCCTCACTGGGAAAACAGCTAGACAGGAAAAGAGAAAGCCTAGCTTGCAGAAGATTGAGGGATGGGACAGCTGCAGGATTCTCAGGAACTACAGTTCCCAGTATATCCTCAAGGACGGAGGCAGCTTGTGGGCCATGCAGATTGTGAGCAGAGCACCCAGCCATGCAGGGATGGAGGGCCTGAGCAGGGTCCTTTCTGCACAGGCCAAAATGAAATCACAATGGAAAACTCAAGCCTGGTCTGACCAGTATCAAGCTGCTTCTCCCTCTGGATACTTGGGCTCAGAGGGGTAGGATGGGGTTGGGTATCTGGGCGGGGGGGAACCCCAGGTGGGTTCTTGGGAGGCAGAGACAGGTGTCTGGCACCAGGCTGGGTTCTGGGATAGAGGCAGTGCATGTGTCAGAGCTGGGGAAAGCCCAGTGGCTAGGCTGGGATGGGATGTTGCAAGTGTCTGAGTTGGGAGGCCCCTGCACAGTCCCTTCCATCACCCTCCCCCCCATATTCCATCCCAGTACACATACTACAAACCCCTTCTGCACTCCTGAAAAACCCCCTACATGATTCACCACCTGTACTCCTCCTCCTGCTCCCTTCCTTCTCCCCCCAGCAATGTCTTCTATTTGGGACTCTCTATAGAATAACCCAATGGGGGCAAGATTAAAAAAAAAAGAATTGACTAGAAGACTGAAGTCCCCCCCACACACTCAGTGTATCAAGCTGCCATGTGTGATTCACCTAAACTGACGTGCCCAACAAAGGCAAAACAGAGAAAAAGGAACTGGGTTGGCAAAGTGGTTTCTTTAACTCTCTATTCCTGAGGGAATCTTTTGTTGTTGTTGTTACAGATATACTTGCTGATAGGTATTTTGAAATAAATTACCAAAATAATAGAAACCGGTATTTATATTATTCTAACAAATAAAATATTCAGAATTGTAAACTACTGTGCACAAAACTTTAATTTTTGTATTCAGAATTTATATTTTTGGCACCAAATTCCCCCAACAGAATGGTCTATCTCCATCAAATTGGGCCTAAGCAATGGGAACATGATCATCCTGGGTCCAAGGAGCACAAGCTAAGCAAGCTAGATGAATGAGCAACAGGATAGACAATAAAACTCAGTTTCGACAAGTGTAAGGTAATGCACACACGGGGTGGGGGGAATAGTTTTAAATACGCTTAGCTGGGTTCTAAATTAAATGTAAACACTCAAGAAAAAGTCTTGGACATCAACAGGAACAACTTAAGGCAGCTGCAAAAAAAGTAAACCAAATGTAAAGTTACATAGGGAATGGGATGGAAAATAATACAGTACCAAGCTTATTACAAATGCCATTATATAAATCAAAGTTATGCAATTACCTGGAACATTGTATTCTACACTGATTACCCTCTCTAAATCATGAAACAAGAGAAATAGTGTGAATAAAAGTGCATCAGAAAAAGATCACAAGCACAAAAAATACTGTCATTTGAAGAGATTAATTAGATTAGGATTATTGCATTTAGCGAAATAGATGAAAGGGGACATGATTCTAGTCTAAAAACAGAGAAAAGAAGTCACATATTCTTTTTGACCCTTTCTCATACTAGAAAAAAGAGAATGTCAATTAAATAGAAAGGCAGCAACTGAAAACTGGTAAAAATAAATACTTTTTATCAGAAAACACTAAGTGCCATTTTAAATTATGGAATTCACTGCCACAAGATACTTTTGAGGACAAAACATTAGTGGGAATCAAAAAAATGCTAGATGTTAACATGCAAAAAAGAACATCCATT
The DNA here is from genome assembly GCF_052426305.1 of Pelodiscus sinensis. Classification (NCBI taxonomy): domain Eukaryota; kingdom Metazoa; phylum Chordata; order Testudines; family Trionychidae; genus Pelodiscus; species Pelodiscus sinensis. The sequence continues at coordinate 52,172,591 of NC_143056.1, read as the reverse complement.
ATAAAGGATGTTAGTATGTAGGTTGGCAAGATAAATTGATAAAGTGACACAATCATAAGAACATAAGAATGGCCATACTGGGTCAGACCAAAGGTCCATCTAGCCCAGTATCCTGTCTGCTGACAGTGGCCAATGCCAGGTGCCCCAGAGGGAGTGCACCAAAGACAATGATCAAGGAATTTGTCTCCTGCCATCCTTCTCCAGCCTTTGACAAAAACTTAATTCGAACTAGCGGAGTACTTAATTCGAACTAGGTAAACCTCATTCTACGAGGACTAATGCCTAGTTCGAATTAAGTAGTTTGAATTAAGGGCTGTGTAGTCACTTAATTCGAACTAGTTGGAGGCTAGCCCTTCCCAGGTTGCCCTGGTGGCCACTCTGGGCCAAACCAGGGAAACTCTTCTGCCCCCCTCCCAGCCCCAGAGCCCTTAAAGGGCCACGGTCTGGCTACAGTGCTTGTGCCAGTTGCAAGCCTGCCAGCACCCAGCCAGCAGACCCTGCACCTGGCACGGCATGAACCAGCCATCCGCTGCTACCCAGCCCTCCACCTCTTCCCAGGACCAGGTTGGCAGCTCACTGGAGCCTGCCCAGAGCCGCAAGAGGTGGGCTCCCGCCTGGTCTAGTGCGGTGATCATGGACCTCATCAAGGTTTGGGTGGAGGCCTCCAACGTCCATGACCTCCGCACTAGGCACAGGAATGTGGCCTGTCTATGGCAGGATAGCTGCAAGCCTGGCCACCAGAGGCCACATGCAAACCCAGGAGCAGGTTTGCATGAAAATCAAGTTGGTCCAGTGAGACCCCCCCCCCCACCCTAATCCCTGAGCTTAGAACATAAGAATGACCGTACAGGGTCAGACCAAAGGTCCATCTAGCCTGTCTGCTGACAGCGGCCAACACCATGTACCCCAGAGGGGATGGACCGAAGACAATGACCAAAGTGATTTGTCTCGTGCCATCCATGTCCAGCCTTCCACAAACAGAGGCCAGGGACACCATTCCAACCCCCGGCTAATAGCACTCCATGGACCCAACCTCCATGAATTTATCTAACTTCTCTTTCAACTCTGTTATAGTTCTAGTCTTCACAGCCTCCTGTGGCAAGGAGTTCCACAGGTTGACTGTGTGCTGTGTGAAGAAGAACTTTTGCTTATTATTTTTAAACCTGCTGTAAATTAATTTCATTTGGTGTCCTCTAGTCCTTCTATTATGGGAACTAATGAAGAACTTTTCTTTATTCATCCTCTCTACAACACTCATGCTTTTATAGACCTCTATCATATCCCCCGTCAGTCTCCTCTTTTCTAAGCTAAAAGTCCCAGTATCTTTAGCCTCTCTTCATATGGGACCTGTTCCAAACCCCTAAAAATTTTCGTTGCCCTTTTCTGAACTCTTTCCAAGGCCAAAATATCTTTTTTGAGGTGAGCAGACCACATCTGTACACAGTACTGAAGATATAGCGTACCATAGTTTTATACTTCCCCTCCTCCTTCTTCCTCTGGCTTCCCCCTTCCAGCTCCATCCTCCCAGGTTTTCCCTTCCCCTCTCCCACCCTCTCTCTTCCCCTCTCCCACCTCCTTTTCCCAGTCTCCCCAGCGGTTAATCCTCCCCCCAGTTTTGTTAAATAAAGAGAGTTTCTATTTTTGAACACGTGTCCTTTATTTTTTACATCAGGAAGGGAGGTTAGGGAGGGTTAAGTGGAAGGAGGTGAGGGAGGAATGGGGCACGAGCCCGATGGGGAGGACTGGGGTGGCTCTGCGGGCTCCTTAGGGTGGAAGCTCTCCTGCAGGGCCTCCTGGATCCTGACAGCCCACCAACTGACCCCCTCCCAGATGGCAGCCTGTGGCAAGTGCAGCCGGGCTGATGGCCGAGTGCTGTGATGTGCCGAGTGAGGGCACTCAGGGCACTCCAAGTCAGGACTGCTTTGCTGTCCCTCATCGAGGTAGACAAGCAAGCGGGGAACCCTGAGAATGTCTGTCCAGGGTGGGGGTCGGGTCCCTTTAAGCACAGCCCTGGGCTAGCCTGAGGCAACAGCTCCACACTCCAAGTCCTAACCTGATGCCCTGCCGTCACTGGTTCCGGCCAGCCTTAACATCGGTTCAGGGTCCACTCAATGTGGACATGCTAATTCGAATTAGTTTTTTGGTCTAGATGCACTAATTCGAATTAGCTTAGTTCAAATTAACTAATTCGAATTAAGTTAGTTCGAATTAGTGCTGTAGTGTAGACATACCCCATCTTACTTTCTATCCCTTTTTTAATAATTCCCAGCATCCTATTTGCTTTTTTGATTGCAGCTGCACACTGTGTGGACGTTTTCAGAGAACTATCCACGATAACTCCAAGATCTCTTTCCTGATTAGTTATAGCTAAATCAGCCCCCATCAAAGTGTATGTATAATTGGGGTTATTTTTTTCCAGTGTGCATTACTTTACACTTATCCACATTAAATTTCATTTGCCATTTTGTTGCCCAATCAGTTTGGTCAGATCTTTTTGAAGTTCTTCACAGTCTGCTTTGGTCTTGACTATCTTGAACAGTTTAGCATCATCCGCAAACTTTGCCATCTTACTGCTTACCCCTTTGTCTAGATCATTTATGAATAAGTTGAATAGGATTAGTCCTAGGACTGACCCTTGGGGAACACCACTAGTTACACCTCTCCATTCTGAAAATGTATCATTTATTCCTACCTTTTGTTTCCTGTCTTTTAACCAGTTTTCAATCCATGAAAGGATCTTCCCTCTAATCCCATGACAACCTTATTACACAAGAGCCTTTAGTGAGGGACCTTGTCAGGCTTTCTGGAAATCTAAGTACACTATATCTACTGGATCCCCCTTGTCCACATGTTTGTTAACCCCTTCAAAGAACTCTAATAGATTAGTGAAACATGATTTCCCTTTACAGAAACCATGTGGACTTTTGCCCAACAAATTACGTTCTTCTATATGTCTGACAATTTTATTCTTTACTATTGTTTCAACTATTTTGCCCGGTTCTGACGTTACACTTACTCGTCTTTAATTGCCAGGGTCACCTCTAGAGCCCTTTTTAAATATTGGTGTAATGTTAGCTGTCTTCCAGTCCTTGGGTACAGAAGCTGATTTAAAGGGTAGGTTACAAACCACAGTTAACAGTTCCGCAATTTCACATTTGAGTTCTTTCAGAACCCTTGGGTGAATGCCATCCAGTCCCAGTGATTTGTTACTGTTAAGTTTTTCTATTTGTTCCAAAAACTCCTCTAATGACACTTCAATCCAGGACAGTTCCTTAGATTCATCACCTACAAAGGACGGTGCAGGTTTGGAAATCTCCCTAACATCCTCAGCCGTGAAGACTGAAGCAAAGAAATCATTTACTCTCTCCGCAATGGCTTTATCGTCCTTGATTGCTCCTTTTGTATCTCGATCATCCAGGGGCCCTACTGGTTTTTTAGTTGGCTTCTTGCTTCTAATGTACTTAAAAAACATTGTGATATTACTTTTTGAGTTTTTGGCTAGCTGTTCCTCAAAATCTTTTTTTGCTTTTCTTATTACATTTTTACACTTAATTTGGCAGTGTTTATGTTCCTTTTTATTTACCTCACTAGGATTGGACTTACACTTATTAAAATATATCTTTTTATCTATCACTGCTTCTTTTACAAAATGCAGGACAATGTAGCACTTTAAAGACTAACAAGATGGTTTATTAGATGATGAGCTTTCGTGGGCCAGATCCACTTCCTCAGATCAAATAGTGGAAGAAAATAGTCACAACCATATATACCAAAGGATACAATTAAAAAAAATGAACACATATGAAAAGGACAAATCACATTTCAGAACAGGAGGCGGATGCGGGGGGGGGGGGGAGGAAGGAAGGTAAGTGTCTGTGAATTGATGATATTAGAGGTGGGGAGAGTGGGATGTTAATGCCCACAAAACAGATATCAGACAAGATCACAAAGAAAAAACAGTTTCTTGCCATTTTAACCAGAAAGGACACTCTCTCAATGACTTGACTTCACCTGCATTCTGCTACAAAGACCTTTTACATCTGCACTTGAAAGGGAATCCTCTGAACTGTCATTCATGTTAAAATTCGACACTCTCCAAAGAGGAATGAACAAACACTTGAACTATCTTACCCATTATCAAGATAGCTTCCCCAATTATCACCTCTAATACCATTTACTCACAAACGTGGAAACATGATTGTTAAGCCACGGGGTCTCGTTTTTAGGTCCCTTACTATGTTTTTTTAATTTGGGGTATACATTTAAGTTGGGCCTCTATTATAGTGTCTTTTAAAAGTTTCCATGCAGCTTGCAGAGATTTTACTCTAGTCACTGTACCTTTTAATTTCTGTTTAACTAACCTCGTCATTTTTGTGTAATTCCCCTTTTTGAAATTAAATGTTGGGCTGCTGAGGTGTTCTTCCCATCACAGGAATTTTAAATGTTATTATATTATGGTCACTATTCCCAAGTGGTCCTGTAATAGTTACCTCCTGGACCAGATCCTGAACTCCACTCAGGACTAATCGAGAACTGCCTCTCCCTTTGTGGGTTCCTGTACCAACTGTTCTAAGAAGCAGTCATTTAAGGCATCGAGAAATTTTATCTCTGCATCTCGTCCTGAGGTGACATGTACCTAGTCAATATGGGGATAATTGAAATCCCCCATTATTAATATTGAGTTTTTTTATTTTGATAGCTTCTCTAATCTCCCTTAGCATGTCAACATCACTATCACTGTCCTGGTCAGGTGGTCAATAATATATCCCTACTGCTATATTATTCTTAGAGCATGGAAGTACTATTCATAGTGATTCTATGGAATATGTTGATTCATTTAAGATTTTTACTTCATTTGATTCTACATTATCTTTCACATATAGTGCCACTCCACCACATTATCTTTCACATATAGTGTCACTCAGACTTTAAAAATAAATAAACCACTAGCTGCCTACAACCAGGATGAAACTTCCATTATTATCAGTTTATTCCATAGCTGTCCCTATTGGAAAATTCCACACATTCAGTTACTGATCTTCGCTTTAAATATACTCATATAAAATACTATCATAACTGACGTACCCTAATACATAAACATCTTTTGCTAGCTTGACATTTTCCCCAAGAAAAAGTGCTTATGAGCCAAAAACATTATTAAGTTCAGCTTTATTAGAAAAAGGAAACAATATTAAGGAAAGAAATGTTAATTACATGTTACTTAAAAGATAAACAATGTAGGTAGGTGGAAAACGTATAATAATAATAATAATAGTAATAATAATAATAAACATGTTCCGGTTAACCAAAAGTGTTTCATTAATCTATACTTCTCTGTGTCTAACTATTACTGTTTACTTTGGATTCAGTGTTAGCATAAAGAAAGAATGTCCCCCATCTTCATAACTGGAGTAAAGGGAGATAAAAGAGTTGAAATTTGAAAAGTATTGAAAATTGACTGATAAATATGTTGTAACTACAGTAACTGTCGTCAGGACTTTCAATGTGAGCAACATCTCAATAAGACTCCAAAATTCTTAGGAGATCTATTTTTATACAAGTGTGTTCATAATCTCCATATATCAGGGAAAGAAGAATCTTGGAGGTTTTTTTTTTCTTTTGATGAACCTAAATATAAATGGAAATACTTTTAGGTATCCGAATATTAAAGTACATTAAAATATTAAGGATAAAAAAATCACATGTGGCATAAGCAAAGGCAAGCTTACTGAAGTGATACTCGCTTATTTCTTAAGGTCTAATTTTGTCATCAGATTTGTTGAAAGTGACAAATTATTTAAGCTGACAATAAAAGACATTTTTCTGGTTCAACACTAATTTATCTCAGGTCTTGAAAGAAATTATTACTTTACATCTCAGTCCTTTTTCTTGGTTCCGCAGGTAGCCTAGAATCTGTCTGGGGCTCGCCATGCTTTGTCTTTGTGGTTGGCAGCCTGGAGTCGCTCCTGGGAGAAAGCCTGCAGTCTGTGTCTTTCCTCTGCCAGACTGAGCTGGACTGCTTCATTTTATATCATGCTTGCAGGCTAAGCATACTCAGCAGGTGTGAAGCGGATACAACATCCTTGGCCTGCAATATGCAGTTAACCCTTTTTGCGCTGAGGGGGTGGAGGTGGGAAGGGCAGATACATCCATCAGAGTCCTATATGGAACTTGGGAGGACTATTGTGAAAACTCCTCAAGCTTACCACCTGACCCCTCACTTTGCAGTGGAGGGGCATGACATGGCTGCAAGGATATGCTCTGTGCCCAGAAAAGGCTCAATGCCATAACCTCAGTACCAAAGGGCTGAGAGTCAGGTGTTTCTGGCATGACCAGGTTACCAGCTTGATAAAATTTCAGAGGTAATGATCACCCTGATGGTGATGGCAGAGGAGATGTAGATCTTGTCAGTTCCAGTCTCTTTGCTACTGAATGGGCGAATGTTGCTGGCAGTACTAATGTCAACTTCCACACTGGGAGCGTTTCCCTAGAATGTTTGTCCTTATCTCTTGGTACCGAAGATTCAGTGCCCATGACCAAAGGCTCTGTGGGCCTCTCAGTGGTACAAGACATTGACGGGCTCTGTGAGGCATGGCTGCCAGATTGTGGTCTGGGTGCCAAGGATATTGTGTGACATTGCAGTTGTTTTTGGCTATCCTTGGATTCACTGAGGGAACTTCCCGCTTTCTTCTTCAGCTTGTGAGAAGGGTCCTCAGACCATTTCTTCAGCACAGAGCTCTTTGAAGTCAAAGGTTGAGAGGAAGATTGGGGTGGAAGAGCAACCTCCATAAAGGTTATTTTTGGTGAAGCTCTTTCCTTGCTCAGTCTCGGCAGCAGCTGCTGGTAGAGGGAACACTTCTGTCAGATGTGGCCTTGGTCGAGGCAGAAGATGCATTAGGAGTGCTTATCTGCAAGTGGGATCTCCTCACTGGAAGTGTGGCACTTTTTGAAGTCCGGAGAGTCACGCATACCTTGTCCAGAAGAGACCTTCCTAGTGGGAGTTGACAAAAGAACAAAGTCCTTTCTTTTTAGGGGTTTTTTTTTAGGCAACTGCCAAACAAACAGTAGAATGAGAAAAGAAATAGAAGAGTCTTCATGGGAAGTTAAAAGTTACCAATATAAGGGAAGTGATGATCAGTGAACAGACAGCTAAAGTGTCATCTCCAGCTAGGGCAGCTGAGAAGAAACTGAAGATGGTTAGCTCTCAAACACTGAGGACAGTTAGCCCACACAGACTGGCTAGCCTTGTGGCAGGGCATGAGGAGAGACAGCGCATGTGCCAACCAAATAGACACTGGTACCACAGTTCCCCAATCAGCAGCGCAGGGACTCAGGCATGCCCACAGTGGAGCACACACAGGGAAACTTAGAATCATAGAATCATAGAATAATAGGACTGGAAGGGACCTCAAGAGGTCATCGAGTCCAGCCCCCCGCCCTCAAGGCAGGACCAAGCTCCACCTACACCATCCCTGACAGATGTCTCTTAAAGAAGAATTTCACTTTCCTTCTGATTCCATTAAATTTGAATAATCAAGCTTTTCATTAATAGATAAAAATAGGAACTATTGAATGAGAAATTAATGTGCATATACCTTTTATTAGTGATATTTAAAAGGGCTTCTTACGTAAGAATTCAAATTTTTAAAATGAAGTGTTCACATAAATCAATTAAAAGTGGCAAAATAATTAATGAGAAGCCCATCACTGTTGTGTAAAAACATATTATTTGACAGATTGCTTAGTGAAAGCTATTAGTAAGTCTCAGTAGGCATGCTCAAATTATTCACACAACAATAATTAGGTGTGTGGATTTACAACTGAAAAAGCACTTCACACTATCTGTCTCACACTGTGAATAAAACTGTCAGTATAGAAAAGAAAAAGCTTTATGCTTCATAATAAAGCTATGGGGTTTGTTCATTACCTTAACAAGGCAAGGGACACAAGGAACATTTCTGACAGAAATTAGTAAATAAAAGTAAAGCCTTCTCCACACACAAAAGTTGTATGCTTTAATTATACTGATAGAGTTAAAATGGTATAACCCTAATAGAGAGGATATACCAATATATCTTATTTCTGTATGAGAAGTACAGCAGAACCTCAGAGTTACGAAAAGAAAAGCGACCTGTTTCTGTAACTGGAGTTCTTCAAAACGTGTGACTCATGTACATTCCATATTAGGTGTGTATGCTCACCACATACATTGGTGCTAGATTTTTTTTTTCCCTCAACAAAACCTGTAGAGGACTGGCTTTGGCTCTCTCTCAATTGGCACCTGTGTGGTGTAGTTGGTATAAGGGGCACTACTGCCTCCCTCCATGCTCAGTTCCTTCTTGCCAGAAACTCTGACAGTGAAGAAGGACATCAGAATGGACATGGGCAACACATCTGGAAGGACACCAGTGATGGGCTGCATCACTCGCCTTGACCTGGGGCTTGACTTTGTGACAGGGTCATTGAACTATCCAGTGCAGATCTTGGCTCACCCCTGTTCTCTCCTTTCCCTTGCAGTAAGTAGGAGATCATCTCCTCACTGTCTTGCTTGGCTTCTTGGATGTAACTATGGAGAAGGATCAGTGCCAGCTTGTGGATGGTACCAGTGATACGCTCTGTACCAACACTGCAGTGCTCATTGCCAAGTCAGATCTTTGCTGCCATGCCAGAATAAATGCCAACTCCAGCAGAATTCCTTTTGAGTCCTGGGTTTCAAGGACTTGCAAATACATGACTTGTCACTTATGTGCCCTTCACCCCAGCTCTTAAAACACATCCCGATCCCCATTTGGGATGAAAAAAGATTTTAAGAACTATTAAGGGTAACTAATTCAACCACTTTAGGGATGTAAAATCCTGATAAATCAGTTAACCAGTTAAACATCAGGTTAACCTAACATATAACTGGTTAACCGACAAAGCGGGATCGGGGTGGAAAGCCTGTTGGAAGCAGCCCCAGCCTTGGACCCCAGGGCTGGGGTTGCAGCCATTGGCAGGCTCCTGACCCACACTGGGGCAGCCCTCTTCCCACAGCAGGTGGAGGGCTGCTCCCAGGCACTGGTTAACTAATACCCAGTAAGCATCACTCAGTAAGATTACTGGGTAACCAATTACTCTTTCACATTTTAACTAACTATATATAACTAAAATACAGATTCTGTAAAATTCACAAGAACAGAGAACAAATAGCGCTAGCTAAAGCATCAAACGTTCTAGCACTGTCAGTGGCATCAAGAAAGAACTTAGGGTGGGGGATTGAGCAGCACCCCAAATACTGTGCCCCAAATACTGTGCCATCTACTCCAGTAGATGCCAGAGCTGGTCCCCTATGGATACAGTCAAGAGAAAAACTTCCGGCACCGTTATATGAAGAAGTACTTGAAGAAGAACATTAGAGTTACAAACTGACCAGTCAAGTAATCACACACCAAACTGCCCAAATTCTGTACTGTACAATACTATTGTGTGAAATGTAAGCTTCTTAAAAATACAGGGAAATTTTTTTAAACAAGATTTGACAAGGTAAGGAAACTTTTTCTGTGCTTGTTAAATTATGATGGTTAAAAGAAGCTTTTTTCTTCAGCATAGTAAAGTCTCAAAATTGTATAATGTTATTATTCAGTTGTAAACATTTGAAAGAACCATATGTTTTGTTTAGAGTTATGAACATCCCTCATTCCCAAAGTGTTTGTAATTCTGAGATTCTACTCTATACCACACAGCTGTGTCTAGACTGGCAAGTTTTTCTGGAAAATCAGCAGCTTTTCTGGAAAAACTTGCCAGCTGTCTACACTGGCCGCTTGAATTTCCGGAAAAGCACTGACGATCTCATGTAAAATCATCAGTGCTTTTCTGGAAATACAATGCTGATCCCGTTCAGGCAAAAGTATTTTCCAAAAGACTTTTGCGCAAAGGGGCCAGTGTAGACAGCATAGTACTGTTTTCTGCAAAAAAGCTCCGATCGCAAAAATGGTGATCAAGGCTTTTTTGCAGAAAAGTGCGTCTAGATTGGCCACGGACGCTTTTCTGCAAAAAGTGCTTTTGCGGAAAAGCATCCTGCCAATCTAGACGCGCTTTTCTGAAAATGCTTTTAACGGAAAAGTTTTCCGTTAAAAGCATTTTCAGAAAATCATGCCAGTCTAGAGGTAGCCCATCAGTATATTGCATCTTTATATCAGCATAACTGCATCCACCCTAGGGTTGTACCAGTAAAACAATTTAGGTAAAAAAAAAATAAAAACCCTTAAATAGTTATATCTATAGAAAACATATGCACAGGCCCTATGACTTCCTGAAGCCCCACTGACTTCACTTTGTAGTTGTCCCACTAAAGACTTTTGATCATTTTTAGGAGAGGTGCATAACAAAATCAGGGCCTACAGTCCTCAGCCTGAAATGGGATTTAGGTAGTTGAACATTTATAGTGGAACAATAGCAGTTAATTTCAGAGATGGTATGAATGTAACTGTAATTTGGTATGGTATGAGTGTAGAGGTCTGCTCAAAAGGATTACATTGCAGGAATGAGGCCTATAGCTTTACATTAAATTTTAAAAGTTTCAAAACTCAGAGTTTTTCAGAGTTACTCAAGAACAGCAAAAGTATTTGCCTGTTTTAAAATGGAAACACATACAATTTATTAAAAAGGAATTTTGTTTTAATGATAGCTGCTTTTAGTGATTAAAATGCTGAGCAGAACTTGCTCTTTTCTTCTTGGAAGCTAGAAATAGTGAATGTGTGTGAATGAGCTCAGTATTTTAGGGTCTAGATAAGGGTTGCCAAAGCAGATCCAAAAAACAATTCATCTGTATATACATCAATAACACAGTAATAAACACTATTTTGATCAAGCCACGTCCCTAGAGGAAACAAAATGTGAATAATAAAATATGGGCTTAGGAGTCTCATGTATTATTTTTTCTTCTCACTTTTTAGAAACAAATTTTACTAACTAACTAAGCAAGAAACTATTAAATTATATTACTACAATTGGCATTGTTTCTTTTTTCACACAAGCAATTAATCAAAGTTTCAGGGCACTGGGGATGTTCCAGCTGAAACTAGAAATGAATGGAGTCTGGTATGTTTTGTTTACTTAAACAAATGTACAAAGAAAGTCTTGTGTCTGTAAATACAGAAGGAATTAAATAGCAGGAAACAACTTATTTTCCTCACAACACTAAAGGCACATAGCCTGCATCCCTGACCAGAAATTTCAACCAAGTTTCTTCAATGGTCAGTCTTGCACTTTTGGCTGCTCCTTTATACTGTTTCTCCCTTCCCCCTTTTTCTGTTCTGCATCCCCACCCACCAACATACATCCCTTCCTATAACAATACTCAGACAAAAGCTCCTGAGTAGGTTCACACACTCCTCTTGTTTTATGTGGGCATTTAACTCAACTCCAAATAAAGTTCCACCAAGTTCATAACAATATCATTGGTTGTAATAGACTACTGCCATATGAATATGATCACAAAAAAATGGACAAATTATTTTCATAAATGTCAGTGATAGAGAGAAAGCCCTAACTCAACTGTCCCTCAGCCTAAAACAAAGGTACTGTATATTTACAGAAAGCATTTCTAATCTTACCCTTCAATAAGTGAAGCTAATGTTATGTTGATAATTTCTTCTTGAAAGTATTATAATGCGATGATATTAAAAATATATATCTGGTAAGTGTTTGATAGAAATTAATTCTTAAAAGCTTTTTTAAATGTATGTGATTATAAATAATTGCTTCAAGATTTAAATACAACAAATGTTATGTGTTTTTACAAGTTATATTATAGTCAGTACTGAACTAGAAATTAGAAAAAAATCACATTTGAAATTAACTGTGAGATTGCATTTACAACTGACGAGCTTCTGTGCATTTCCAGAACACAAACTAACTATTGTCAGACATCGTGTCTTTGGAAATCCTAAACAGTCCAGGCCCATCAGTAGATGGGGAGAGCCCTGAAAATCTGTGGATATAGGCTAAAATGGTCTGTGGATTCCAGATTTTATATCCGTGAAGGGCTCTATAGATGGAACATGAAGGAATGCTATGTTGTTCATTAGTCTGAAAGATGATCTGGAAAGATGTTACCTTATGTTCCATCAGTCAAGAGTCTCCTTAACATGGAAAAGAAGGTTAAGTGATGTTATATGCCAACTCCATCTCAATAGTATTTGTAGTAACCAAACGTTGGGTGCATAACTGGTTGGATAACTGTTCCCAGCATAAACTTAAAAAACAACGAATAGTCTGGAAGCACTTTATAGACTAACAAAACATGTAGATGGTATCATGATCTTTCGTGGGCACAGCCCACTTCTTCAGATGATTGGAGTTTTGAGTTCAGAATGTGCAGACCCAGAATAAATAGGGGAGAAGGGAAAAGGAAAAAAAAGGGAGGGGATGGGAAACAAGGAGCAGAGGGTATGAAAATATCAAAGGGAATAAACAAGTAGGCAGAACTGGTAATCCATAGGCACCTGAAGATTGGATAGATAAAAAGAAGCAGATAAGGATCAAAGGATAGCAATTAGATAGGAAGGGTACTAACACAAGAATCTATACAAAGAGCTTCATTGAATGTTAAGTTGATGATGTCCCAGCCATCCATTCTCTCAATTGAGAAGGTGATCAGTGAAGGAATTGAATTTGTGGATGAATTGTAATTCCAATGCCCTTCTGTATATTTGCCTTGTAGAATTGATTAGTGACAAGACAGCCATGTATTTATTAATGGTTCACAGTCATGCTGGAAAGGCATAAGAAGTGGAGTTCTACATGGATCAATTTTGGGACCAGTTCTGTTCAATATATTTCTCAACAATTTAGATAATGGCATAGAGCAGGTGTGGCCAATAATTTTAGAGGGGTGGCCAATTCACAAATTTTTGAAGTGGCCCCGGGATACCCCAGAAGAACCAGGCCTCGGGTGGAAGGGGCAGTGCCAGGACACTTCCATGCTTCCCCACCCACAGACCCTGATTGGCTGGGGGAGGCGGGGAGCATGCCAAGTCTCCTCCCGCCACCAGAGGCATGGGCACCTAGAGGGAACTGCCAGCTGTTCAGCAGTCCTGATTGCCCTAAGGGTGAGGAGAGCAAGCAAAGTCTCTCACTCCCTACTCCTGCCCAGCAAGGGGCATACAGCACTTAGAGTCAACATGGGCAATTGACTCTACGCACCACATGCCCCTGGTGGGGGAGGAGACTGTGCACTTCCTCATCCCCAGGCCCCGATTGGCCTGGGGCTGGGGGAGTAGCAGGGCATCCATGGGCCAGATCAACTCTCTTAGGGGGATGGATGCAGCCCGTGGAGGCCCTTTTATTCACCCCAGCATAGAGAGTATGCTTATAAAGTTGTGCATGATACCAAGTTGGTGGAGAGGAGGATTGCAAGGGCTACATCTAGACTGAAGCTCTTTTCCGGGGTACCAGAGGTATCCTGGAAAAGCTATGCCACAGCAAAGGAACACATCAACTTTTTTGAAAAAATTCCAAAAAAAGGTCCCATTCTTTTGCCATCCCTGTAAACCTCATTCCACAAAGAAGGGATGGTTTGAAAGAGAAGGTTTTTCTGAAATTTGGCACCGTGCAGCTGCGCCAAATTTTGGAAAAGCCTCTTTCAAAAGAAAAGCAGAAAAAAATACACAAATTGTGATTTGCAATTTGCGTATTTTTTTCTGACTTTTCTTTGTGGTGTAGACGTAGCCTGAGTGACAAAGATGCCATATAGTATCAAGGGGTATTTTCAGAACCAAAAAAGGAACATTAGAACTACTGCTATTCTCTTTCCCTTTTATCCTCAGATCTTTCTTGTTTTTTCCCCTGTGTTCATCTCACTTCATTTTTTAAATACGTTTAGCACCATATTTATTTCTCTACTCTTCTCTTCTAACAATCCCAGTTTAATTCTATTATGGTCTTCCTTTATTATTACTACAAGAAAACACACAGCAGAAAACTCAAATGCTGAAACACTTGGGTTTTGTCCAAAGCCTATCAAAACCAATATAAAGATTGCACTGACCCTGACATACATCACACTATGTCCTTTATGTGCAAAGTCAGCTGCAGAATGAAATGGATGAAAACTGTAAAGCCAGTTTCCTTCTGTAGGCATAGTTAATGCACAAATTGTACATATAATCTGCTTAAATATGGATTTGGTGGTTTACCCTTGTAAGGAATATTGGATAAGCCCATGATTATTGCTGCTGGTACGTGTTCTCGACACTGTTTTTGAACACCAATTTTGTTAAATTGTTTTTTCCTCCTATTGATTGAGTAAAATTGATATAAACATCGTGTGTAGACAAGGTATTAGCATGGATCCTAGAAGTAGCAAAGACCCTAGCTGAAACACTTTTAGATTCCTTTTTTAGGAATGACAGAAGATTAACAATCCAGCAGGACTTCGAGATAAACAGTGTCTCATAGCACAAGGATAAGGCCAATCACACTGTATGGTAGCTGTTATTTTAAAAACTTTTAAAAATAACATAAAATACATCTCACAGAACCAGCAATTAGCTTAAGGTAATTAAAACATCTGAAGCAACTATATTTATAAAAACACAATGTTCTACTTAGGGCTTCTTAAAATACAAATGTTCCATATTTTTAGAACTCAGGATTTCCTTTCCCTGCAGAGGTTACAGCACAGAAAATTTATTACACTAAAGAGTAGACAGCAGATTGGCAAAGAGCCCTATTAACAAGTATAAAATAGCCACTTTTAATGCACTGGCCCACAAACATTAAAAAGTTGTATACTGAGAAGGCTTATCTACAGAATCCAAGCCATAATGACAATAACCATCCTTCCTTTTTAATGAAGGAAATGATGAAAAACTTCACAACTTTGTTATATCATATAAGTATCAGTACAGAAATATGCTATTGCAAAACAAAGCATTCCAACAATTTATACAGAGCCTGGCCTAGGGATGCAGCCACTGGACTAGCTAGTAATAGGATGAGATAGCTTTAGGGCAGGCAGTGGCACCTATAGCAAGTGCATTTACAAAGTCACTTCTCGTTCTAGAATATTATAGGTGTTAGCAAACACCTCAATTTAAGGATAGAGAAGCACTCTGAAATTAATTCTCTCTAAAACCAAAAGGATTTTTTAAGTGTACCCACAATCTTTGCCTGACCTCAGCAGCCAAGTTACAGAAGCAGTAGTGGCCTCTTCCTCCTCCTTATCTGCCAATCATCTCTTATCTGAATAAGGAAGAAAAGTCATACTTAGAAGCCAGAAGATGCTGTCTTGCCCATCCATCATGATATTCAGACCAGCCTAACTTACACTGTATTGATCTCCAAGCCCATTTATAGGCCAGGCCCATCTGAAATCAAAACAGACAGGCTACGTCTAGACTGTCATGATTTTCTGGAAAATCAGACGCTTTTCCGGAAAAACTTGCCAGCTGTCTACACTAGCCGCTTGAATTTCCGCAAAAGCACTGACGATCTCCTGTAAGATTGTCAGTGTTCTTGCGGAAATACTATGCTGCTCCCGTTTGGGCAAAAGTCCTTTTGCGCAAAACTTTTGCGCAAAAGGGCCAGTGTAGACAGCTCAGATTTGTTTTCCGCAAAAAAGCCCCGATCGCGAAAATGGCGATCGGGGCTTTTTTGCGGAAAAGCGCGTCTAGATTGGCACGGACGCTTTTCCGCAAAAAGTGCTTTTGCAGAAAAGCATCCTTGACAATCTAGATGCTCTGTTCCGAAAATGCTTTTAATGGAAAACTTTTCCGTTAAAAGCATTTCCGGAAAATCATGCCAGTCTAGACGTAGCCACACAGACTGGCAGATGAGGGAAAAACATGGGAGATTTTGAAGGAGGAATGGGAAGGAGAAGTAGCAGCAGGGTAGATCTATAGAGAATGCAAAGAAGCAGAATATACAAAGAGGAGCATATAGGGACAGAAAATACACCTAGAAAAGAGAGAAAGTAGAGATCTAGATGAATGAGAGAAGGAAAGGAAACTTGTAAAGAAAAAGAGTGTGACAAGGGTAGAAGGAAATGAGCTGGAAGAAAGATCTCATAGGAAAGTGGGATGAAGGCATTGATCTGGGTTAAAGAGATAGGAGAGTCATAGTGGCAATCTGAATACAATGGCTACGTCTACACTGGCCCCTTTTCCGGAAGGGGCATGTAAATTTCACCTGTCGTAGTAGGGAAATGCGCGGGGGATTTAAATATCCCCCGCGGCATTTAAATAAAAATGTCCGCCGCTTTTTTCCGGCTTTTAAAAAAGCCGGAAAAGAGCGTCTACACTGGCCCCGATCCTCAGGAAAAAGCGCCCTTTTCCGGAGGCTCTTATTCCTACTTCAAAGTACTTCAAAGTACTTCAAAGTACTTTGAAGTAGGAATAAGAGCCTCCGGAAAAGGGCGCTTTTTCCTGAGGATCGGGGCCAGTGTAGACGCTCTTTTCCGGCTTTTTTAAAAGCCGGAAAAAAGCGGCGGACATTTTTATTTAAATGCCGCGGGGGATATTTAAATCCCCCGCGCATTTCCCTACTACGACAGGTGAAATTTACATGCCCCTTCCGGAAAAGGGGCCAGTGTAGACGTAGCCCATGAGAAAAACTGTGTAGCACTTCAAAGACAAACAAGATGGTTTATTAGGTGATGAGCTTTCATGGGCCAGATCCACTTCCTTAGATCATATTCTGGAAGAGAATTGGCATGACCATATATACCAAAAGAATACAAAGAAAAAAGTGAACACATTATTAAACTGACAAATCAGATTTAGTACAGAAGGTGAGGTGAGGGAGGAGGGGGGAAGGAATAGCTATTTATGCATCAATGAGTGGCTACTCAGGAATGATGAATGGGGAAGCTATCTTTGTAATGGGTAAGATAATTAGCGTCTTTGTTAGGGGCCATTCGTAAAGTATCAAATTTAAGCATGAATGAAAGTTCTGAAGTTTCCTTCTATAATCTGTTGAAAAAGTATCTTTGAAGTAAAGATGCATGTAGTAAGGTCATTAAGACTATATCCAGGTAGGTTGAAATGAAAAGAAACTGGTTTTTCCTTGTGAAAATGTCTGATATCTGATTTATAGGCATTAATTCTTTGGCGAAGTGTCTGAGAAGTCTGTCCAATATACATAGCTGAAGGACACTGTTGGCACATGATGGCATAAATTATATTTCTGGATGAACAGGAATATGTGTTCTTGATCATATAACTGACATGGTTAGGTCCAGTGATGGTGTCACCAGTGTAAATATGTGGACAAAATTGGCAACAGGGTTTGTTGCAAGGGAAAGTTCCAGGGTTAGTATTAATGTGGCATGTCCTGTGGTTGTTGGTAAGAATCTTCCTGAGGTTAGGAGACTATGGGTATATACTGCATCCAGCATAGGTTGTAGGTTATTGATAATGCATTGGATGGGTTTAAGTTGGCTATAGGTGATGACAAGTGGTGTTCTATTGTTGGTTTTCTTGGGCCTATCTTGAAGTAGATGGTTTCTGGATATTTGTCTGGCTCTTTCAATTTGTTTTTTTATTTCCCCCGGTGGGTAATTGAGATTTACAAATGCTTGGTAGAGATCTTGAAGTTTCTGGTCTCTGTCAGTGGGAATAGAGCAGATGCGGTTGTACCTAAGGGCTTGACTATAAACGATGGATCGTATGGTGTGTCCTGGATGGAAGCTGGAGGCATGTAGGTAAGTGTAGCAGTCAGTGGGTTTTCAGTAGAGAGTGGTGTTGAATTTTCCATTAGTGATTTGTACTGTGGTGTCCAGGAAATGGATCTCTCGTGTTGAATGGTCCAGGCTGAGATTGATGGTGGAGTGTAGGTTGTTAAAGTCTCTGTGGAATGCGTCCAGTGTTTCTTGGCCATGGGTCCAGATCATAAAAATGTTATCAATGTAGCGTAAGTAAACGAGGGGTAAAAGGGGACGGGATCTGAGGAAGCGTTGTTCTAAGTCAGGCTTGGGAGAAGTGGCAATTCTCACATATTCTCACAACTTGTAAGACTGGCTTTATCTTAAGACCTGCCTGATAGTTCAGACACTTTCTAAGGCAAATATACAGGGCAATATAGGTCATTGATCCCACTCTTACTGAAGTAAATTCTTCCAGTGGAAGTTTGATATCTAATATAATGTGCAAGGCAAACAGAGAAGACACATGATCATTTGGAGCCCTCTATATTTATAAATAGAGACAGTCTACATATTTATTATAAACCCCATTGCTCTTCTTCTTAGTCTTTTACCAACAAGTTTTTATTCTACTCGCTCCCCCATTTCTATTCAACCATCAAATCTACATCAGTAGCACATAGCTGATTATAAAGCAGGGACATGTTGTTCTCAGTGGCACACCTTCACCAGTGTGCCACAGAACACAGTTTAAAAAACACTGGTGTAGATGATCATCAGGATCTTCAAACATTCCTTAACTGCTTCTCTGGAGCTTACAAAAACCTAAAACTGAGCAAAACAGAAGTTCTCCACCTGCCAGTCTCTGGTCGAATCATCAGACCTAGCAAGAAAGAACAGTAAAATGCAGAATACTTTGCCCACCTTCACAGCCATTCTTTCATAGAGGGCAGACAGACACAGACAGTGAGATTCAGCACAGAATGGGTGATGCCAGCTGTGCCTCTGGCAGACAGTCTTTCTAGGTGTTTAGCAATCACATCATGAGAACACACATTTGTCTTTTAGTTTATAAAGTGGTGGTAATCCCAACTATCCTGTTCAGCTGTGAGACCTGAGTGACCTATAGAAAGTATCTGAAAAACCTGGCATGCCATCACCAGCACTTTCTTCAAAAGATCCTCAACGAAGTGGAGGTTCATCATTAGGATGATCATGTCTGTTTCCTCCCTAAGACCAAAATCTTCAATGTTGAGCCATTTTTTATCCAGCAGCAGCTAGGATGGATCAGGTACTGTGTGTGCATACCTGATGTATGCATAACTTACCAAACAAAGAAAACGGGGAGGCCAAAAGAAACACATTAATGATGTCCTCAAGAAAAACATCAAGAGATGTAGCATTGACCCCACACACTGTGAGACAGTAGCCCAGGATAGAGATAACTGGCAGAGCCTTGTCAGAGAGGAAACATCCACTTTTGAGGAAAATCACCTTGTCCTGATTGCAGAAAAACACCAGAAAAGAAAGGAAAGACACTGTCACACAGCAACCATGGCCCTGATTTTCAACACTATCTGCAATATCTCCCAAGTCTGGTTCAAGGAGAGTACTCCTTCATCTCCAAGGAACCCATACAAAATAAAACATGTGATAGATCAAAGATCCCTGACTATGAATGGGTGTACACTCCCCTCACTCAAAGTTCAAAAACATAGCCTCTCACTGCTCCTGCAAGGGAAAGAAAACAAGAGACTGGAGCTATTAACCAAAATGGCTTCTCCTGAATAGCATTACAAAGCACTATTTCTAAGCATGATGATTTTTAACTGATGGAAATTGGACAGTATGGATGATGAATCTGTTGCACATCAAAGAACGTGGTCCAAATATTCACTCAAAATCACTAATTTGGCAGGAAGTGAAAACTGAAGTAGGAAAAGAACACTAACTTTGTAGCCCCTAACAACATATTAGGATAAACTGCCCTGGTTAATTTGAAAAAGTCTGAAACAATTTAAATCCCAATAAATTTGTATAAAGCAAAAAATAAATAATTTTATTTCAAGCAAAAAAATAAATAAAAAGAGAGATTACTTTCCTTAAGGACAAATTTAACAAAAGTAATGTCTCTCTTTCTAAGCCACTACATACCTGTCAACATTTCAGGAGGTTAAAGGGGGATGGGTCCTACCCCTGGTGAGGAGAAAGCCTGGTGGGAGATGTTACATAATAGGCCCATCCACTATTCACCCACAAACTGGTGGCTCCTGTAGTTCCCATCCCATGAGTCTGGCTGGGCTTGTTCCCAATCCCACATAAAGGGTTACAGCACCATTCAGATTTTGACTTCCCTCCCAAACAGATTATGACCTCATCCAATAGAGGCCAGATTGCAACACGGAGTTGGAAGCCAGCTCCAGACAGTCCCATCTCAACTAAAACAGGGGATTTAGGGAATCAAAGCAGACAGTCATACAAACCCAATACTCTTGGGAAGTATGCCACGAGCTGAAACCAAACACTCCATGATGGAAGTTCTGACTACAGAAGAATCTCAGAGTTAAGAACCCCTCAGGAACAAAAGTTGTTCATAATGCTGACATTGACTTAACTCTGAACAAAACATTACAGTTGCTATTTCAAAAGTTGACAAGTGAACAATGACTTACTACAGCTTTGAAACTTTACTATGCAGAAGAAACATGCCACTTTTAAATATATTCATTTAAACAAACACAGAAACAGTTTTCTTACTCTTGTTACACACTTAAACTTTTCCCTTCATTGTTTTAGTAGTTTATCTTTATAGTAATTTATACAGCACTAGGCTGTATTTGCTCCCTCCTCCCTCCCCCAGTCTCTGCTGCTGAGTGCATACCTCTAGTTTCAAATGAGGTGTATGGTTGATTGGTCAGTTCACAAATCTGCCATTCATACTTAAACTAAGCACTGGGGAGGAGGGGAGCTTGTAGGCTTATTTTTAAATTGTAAGACACTCTTTTGTTATCAATATCAATACATTGCAACAACTGAACAAACAAACAATAGATAAGTGCACTTGTGATTAAAAACAAGGAGTCCTGTGGCACCTTAAAGATTAACAATTTTATTAGGGCATAAGCTTTCATGGGCTGCGGCTCACTTTGTCAGATGCATGAATTGAAAGACTAAGGGTATATGTCTACGCTACAAGGGTATTTCAAAATAAGTTAATAATAACTCCCGAAATAACTATTTTGAAATAGCATGTCCGCACTACAGGGAAGCCTCAAAATTAGTCAGAGGCAGGCTCCCCTAATGTGGACGCGCTACCTCAATTTAGAGCCCCAGGAAGCACGAGGGAGTAATTACTCTGAATGGCCCTGGGGAGGAGCTATTTCAAAATAGCAGCAGTAGAGCATCCATACTATTACTATTTCAAAATAACAATTTCTAACTAGGCATTATTCCTTGAGAAGTGAGGGTTTATTATTCTGGAATTAAAAATCTGTAATTTCAAAATAATTTTGAAATAACCAGCTTGCTGTGCGGATGCTCACCTTGTTATTTTGAAATAACGCTGTAGTGTAGACGTGCCCTATGTGAGCTGCAGCTCACAAAAGCTTATGCCCTAATAAATTTGTTAGTCTTTAAGGTGCTACAGGCCTCCTTGTTGTTTTTGCTGAAATAGATTAACATGGTTACCTCTGAAACAAAGGAAACAAACCAAAAAGCGAGCCAGTAAATCCCTGCAAATACAAATTTACAAGTTTCTGCATGAAAAAACATATATAGAAATCTTTCAGAAACATTTAGTTTTCTAAGCATTATTCCACTTACATAAAAAAAGAAAATCTTTAATGATCATGGCTTTATTTGCACCAGTTGTTTCCTCCCTTTCAGACATCCTAACCAAACGCCAATCCTGCAATCTGCTCTGTGTGAACAGACAAAACCAAGCTGGCTTCAGTGCGACTCCATTTGATTCAGACTGCTTAATTAGTGCCTAGAATCATATGTGAAACCAGAGTGGAGCTTCAATTTTTTTTTTCTGCTTTAGAATGAAACTCAAGCACGACACAAAAATGACTGTTGGCTCTTTTTCAGTGCAGTTCTATTACCTATCTTTCTAAACTGTCAGTGAAGTGGAAGATTAACAGCACCATTCCACTCCCCCTGTGATGACTTCTGCACCCTGCCCCACATGTTGCACAGAGTCAGAGAAGGAACTGAGCTGAGACTGGAGGAGGAAAATCCATGCCCCCTGCTTCCATCAGCTTCTTCAAGAGCAGGGGCAAGGATGATCAGAGGGAAAGGAATGGTCCAGCAGTCCAGAGCAATCACACCCCATTAGTAGGCTTGTTGGGGCAGTGTTGGAAGGGGGAAAATAGCCAGGAACTGGGTCTCAGGGTGTTAAGAAAGGATGACAGGCAGTCAACAGAATTTATAATCTTTAATTAATAATATTTTGCTGTTCTTCATAGGACCTTCAAAGGAAAATTTATAAACTAAGCCTCAGAACATCCCTGTAAACTGAAAACAGTTCAAATGCCTTGGAAAGTTGTTTTTCTCAACTCCTTCTTTCTTCTCTCCCAGATCCCCTTTTTTATTTTAAATGTGCTGCTGTATCAATGACATTAGGACTTAGTAATCTTCTGCTTTTTCCACCAGGGAATTTAAAATTAAATACTGAATTTCAGGTTGATTTCACTCAAATAAAAATATTTGTTTTTTGAATTGACTCAGAAGGATCAGTTTTGAATCAGTGAAAAACCATTAAACGATATTTTCTAAAGCAAGTATGGGGAACGTTTTTTGGATCCGAAGCTGCACTCAAGTGAGAAGCAAAAAAAACCAAACCAAAGCAAACCAAACCCCACCTCACTGATTTGACTCCTGACAGAGAAGCAGAAAGACACTCCCCACATTCCCATGGCACACCAGAACCTTAGGGATTATGTATGCTCCAGGCCCATGGGGGGACACGGAGAAGGGAGCTGGAGCACTATCGCAGGCTCCCCAGTGCTGGGGGGGGGGGGGGACACCCCGAGCCTCAGGGGCTGGATCCAAGCTACCCTGGCTCCCTCTGGCCCTCAAGTTCCCCACTCCTGCTCTAAAGACAATGCACAACTGAAAGCCGTGCTCCAGCTCTCATTCACCTCAAATAGCTGTGGTACCTGAAGGACTACATTTCCCATAAATCAGTGCACTCATTTCTGTTTGAAAAAGCTACATAGTGCACTATGTGAATTACATAACTGCATAAGAGGGAGTTATAGTCCAGCCACAGAGTTGGCACACAAGAGACTGGGGACCAAGACTTCAACTGCCTCAGACCAACATAACACAGGGAAATATAGTTGCTGAGATGATTCAAAAGGATGGAACACTTCATTTTCCAGAACATCAAAGTATTCTGTTCCTGTAAAAAATATTGAAAAAAAGCATTTTGATGTTTCCAAAATATTTTATTATTCCATGGAAAATTTTAATTTTTCATCCCATTTTGGGATGAAAACAAATGTTGAAAG
This sequence comes from Pelodiscus sinensis, assembly GCF_052426305.1. Classification (NCBI taxonomy): domain Eukaryota; kingdom Metazoa; phylum Chordata; order Testudines; family Trionychidae; genus Pelodiscus; species Pelodiscus sinensis. The sequence continues at coordinate 52,149,455 of NC_143056.1, read as the reverse complement.
ATTGGATCTTCCCACAGAATGCAAATTCAGAATTTCAGCTAAGCAGTTTCTAAGCCAAACATGCCACTGAAATGAATAAAAAAATCAATTTAATATGTGATGGCATAATCTGGCCTTTCCTAATTTATAGTAAATCAATGTGGTGAAACATAGCATATATGCACAAACAAACAAAATTAAATAGTTTAATATTAACATCTGGTGGTTGTCTTCTATATATAATGATTTGTAATTATCACTAAAAGTTATAACAGATCGACCTACTCTATTTTTCTGTGATAAAAATAGCCCTGCAGTATATCATATGCATGCAGCTCTGTCACATCACATTGTACCAATAAAACAAAACATTCATTATCATAATTATCATTCCACTTTGTTCATCTTCCTTGATTATGACAATTTTATTTATCCATTGAACAGTAACACTATTATAGGTTAAACTTAAAAAACAACGAATAATCTAGCAGCACCATAAAGACTAAACATGTAGATGGTATCATGAGCTTCGAAAGCTAGATGATCACATGATAGTTCCTTCTCATCTTAGAAACATAGAATACTAGAACTGGAAGGAACGTCGAGAGATCATCAAGTCCAGTCCCCTCCACTCACAGCAGGACTAAGCACTGTCTAGACCACAGGTTCCCAAACTAGGGGGTGTGCCACCCTGTGTGAGGCGTGAAGAAATTCGGGGGGGGGGGGCGGGGTGCCGCACAAGGCAACCCAACCCCTCCCCCCCCCCACACACACGAAAGAACAAACTCCGTGCAGCTCAGGCTGGCTGGGGCAGGGGGAGAATAGAGTGTCCCTGGCGGACTTCAAAAGGGCAACCTTTTTTTTTTGCTCAACAAGTTTTACTGCTTTTTTTGGGGAGGGGGGGAAGGGTGCGTGAGAGTTTCTCAAAAATCAAAAAGGGGGCATGATGCTGAATAGTTTGGGAACCACTGGTCTAGATCATCCCTGATAGATGTTTATCCAACCTGCTCTTAAATATCTCCAGTGATGGAGATTCCGCAACTTCCTTAGACAATTTATTCCAGTGTTTTAACCACCCAGAAAGGAAGTTTTTCCCAATGTTCAACCTAAACTTCCCTTGCTGCAATTTAAGCCCACTGCTTCTTGTCCTATTATTAGAGGCCAACGAGAACAATTTTTCTCCCTCCTCTTCGTAACACCCTTTTAGATACTTGAAAACTGCTATCATGTCCCCTTTCAGCTTTTTCTTTTCTAAACTATACACGCCCAGTTCTTTAAGTTTTCCCTCATCAGTCATGCTTTCTAGATCTTTAATAATTTGTGGTGCTTTTCTCTGGACCTTCTCCAAGTTCTCCACATCTTTTTTAAATGTGGTGCCCTGAACTGGACACAATACTCCAACTGAGGCCTAATCAGCGCAGAGTAGAGCGAAAAAATGACTTCTCGGGTCTTGCTCACAACATTTCTGTCAATGCATCCCAGAATCATGTTTGCTTTTTTTGCAAGTGTCACGCTGTTGTCTCATGTTTAACTTGTGGTCCAAGTTAAATCCCTTTTCTGATCCCTAAATCCCTTTTAGCAGTACTCCTTCGTAGACAATCACTTCCCATTCTGTAAGTGTGAAACTGATTGTTCCTTCCTTAGTGGAATACTTTGCATTTGTCCTCATTAAACCTCTTCCTAGTTTCCTCAGACCATTTCTCTAGTTTGTCCAGATCATTTTAAATTTTGACCCAATCCTCCAAAGCATGACTCCAAATATGTGAGTCTACAAAGATATGCACCAAAATGTGTGACAATGGTAGCTTTGGAGACAAGAGGGCAGGCAGGGGACTCCACTTAGGCTTACTGAAAACTGCAAAGAATCTGCTTCTCCTAAAAAACACAAGAGAAAATGTATTCTCATCATTCCGATGATTTATTCTGTTAATGCTGAAATTGTGACTTGGCATTTTACAAGAAAGCAAAGTCAGTGACATTCCATTGAATAAAAGGGCTTATTTTCAATTGTTTACATTCAACTCTTTGTTTTCAAAGTATTATAAACAACATCTCCATAGTAAGCCTTCTGGAATGTACAGACATACCTACACATCTCTACTCAATAGCAGCCATTATACTCAGTTAGAGGTCAAGAACAATTGGATACAGTCCCTGTGTAGAGCACCTTTCTTCCCTTTTAAAAGGTCACATTCCTGCTACATTCCTTTCAGCCTACCTAAGATTCCCTCTGTAGGTTCAACTGGATAAGTTTTCCCCCTTTTTCTATTCTGAATGATTCTGTGTAACTGCTTTGAATTATTAAATAGTTGCCGCATTTCACAAGAGAGGGTTCTACATCTCAGTGGTGGGTGAATACATGTCCACCCCCGATCATTCAGCACTGACAGAGTATTTGACAATTTAATTTCAGTCAGGCCTATTTGCCTCAAGAATATTTTTAAACATTTTAAAAATCAAGACTGTAGCTACCTTAGGGTTTTAACCCTTCTGTAAGGTGGTTCTTAAAAATTATTTTTTCCAGGGGTGAAAGGAACCAACACCATTATTATTCTTGAATCATTGTGCTGACTTTACCTCATTTTTCTTCAGATTACTCTCACTTCCCATGCTTTGTAAAGCTATGACCCACCTATATTTCATCTGCTCTCATTTTTAGGCAAATCTGCAGCTGCAGGCTGCTCACTCAGCTGAACAGACTCATCCTTCAAGCAGTATCTGTAGTGACTTATCTATCCCTTGAGCATGTTATAGTAGCCTAACCTAGGCAGGGTCTGGTTCGGAGGACCCCCAGGCCTGTTTCCATGATAAGTACAAGTTAGTCTGTGCAACAGCACCACTTGTCTAGGAAGGCTGGGATAGTGAGCACCCCACCTCCTCTTTATTGACTAATTGAGTTGTCTATGAAGTTCCATCGACTACTCGATTAGCTGATTAATTGAAATTTAACATCCCTAGAGTAACTTAGATACCGCTTTCTGATATAAATATCTCTTCAGATCTTTAATGCTGTTACTCTTTTCTACTCCTAACTTCACCACCACCAATGCTCTTTGTTCATCATCCGTGTTATGCTGTGTTAACTTTAGCTCCTAAGCTCCTCAAAACAAGGAATAGTCTTTAATGATCCTTTACAAAGAAGATGAACTGAGAATGCACTCTGTCTTAAGAATGGAGTCTCACAGCCAAGATGGTTGAAAAATGCTCTATAGATTTCTGATAAGCTAAATTTCACTTGAACAGAAGTATCTAGTTAGTTAATTCCAGGGCTTTGAGAAGCATGTTCTGATTTTATTTTACATGTTTCCAATACTTCAACATATTTAATGTTTGTATCTCTGTTCTTTGTTAAACAAATGCATACTTTTTTAAAATAAACAAATATAAGTGCTGTGTTCTAAGCAGAGTGTACGGTTGCCAGTCATCCAGGATAGTCCTGGAGTTCCCAGGAATTACAGATTAATCTTTAATTGGAGATAACGTCATGTGATGAAACCTCCAGGAATACCTCTAAGCAAAAGTAGCCACATAGCAGAGCAGTGATCCTCAGGTGTACTTTAGTAACCATGGGTCAATGAATTCTGTGAGTGTCCAGTGGAAAAAGGGCTGGACAGTGCAGAGGGACACGTGGAGGACTCAAGGGTTGGAGTGTGCCAATTTTAACCAGCAGCAAGCTAGAAAAGCCTGTGTAGCCTGGAACAGGAGTGTTTGGGTTGCCTATGACTGGGGAAGTCAGGGAGCTGACCCTGGCAGGCACAGACAAAGCTTGCTTACACTAAGGACAAGTGGCAGTGAGGTGCCTTACAACCCTGAGTGTGCCCAGGAAGCATTATACCCTGCAAAATAACTGTTTGATTATATTTTGGACAACTACTCAGGGATGTAAAATAAAATAGCAAAACAAGTATCTAATGGTAAAATTTGTACAATGTTCTCATACTAAAATACAAAAAACTACTTTGTTAATATAGCAAAGAGGAAATGGACATTTAACACAAGAAAGTAAACCAACTTCTCAGAAAAAGAGCTACAGAGGGAAATTTCATGAGAGCACAAAAAACTATAATGAAAATAAATATTTATTTTGTCTACACAATGGGGTAAGGAACAGAGGTGAGATTTCTAGCACACAAATGTGTTGTGCATTAATTGATCCATGCAGGCCCTATTGGTGTGCATATACCAGCAGAGCCTACACAGATCTAGTTTTCTGAAATGTGTCTCTACAATTATATGGATATTCCCCGTTGAACCATTTCCTCTAAGGTCCCTCGGTTTCTGGTTAAATCTAAGGCCCTTAGTACAGACAAGTGCATAAGGTGTTAGAAGTAATGCTCCAAAGTCATCTTTCCAAGCAGGAAATTTGAGTTTTAAGATCTTTTAGACCAAGCCTTTTAGACCAAGACTACGTCTACACTACATGGCTCTGTCGACGGAGCCATGTAAAATAGTTTATTTGGCATTGTCAAAGAAGTGGGGATTTAAATAATCCCCACTTCATTAAAATAAAAATGGCCGCTGTGCTGTGCCGGCACAGCTGATCCGGCACAGCGCAGCAGTCTAGACGCTGCGCGGTCAACAAGGGAAGCCTTTGTCAACCGCTCCGGTATGCACTGAGGTTTACCGGAGCGGTTGACAAAGGCTTCCCTTGTCGACCACGCCGCATCTATGATCGCTGGCACGCTGATCGCTGGCACAGCGCGGTGGCCATTTTTATTTTAATGAAGCGGGGATTATTTAAATCCCCGCTTCTTTGACTATGCCAAATAAACTATTTTATATGGCTCTGTCGATGGAGTCATGTAGTCTAGACGTAGCCTAAATGAAAAAATTGCATTATAGACTAGCTTGTAAGTAGTAGAAGAAGCGAGGTTCCTAGATTGTAATAACCAGGGCTTGACAAACGGCGCCAAAAGCCGCTCACCAGCGCTGCACTGTGCATGCGCAAGAGCCGCATGGCGCATGAGCGTGCCGCCGGAAAACAGGGGGTGCGGTTGAAATCTACTCGCCCATGGGCGAGTAGATTCTATAGTTTGTTGAGCCCTGGTAATAACAATATATGAGCTAGAGATGTTAAAAAGCATCCCTAGCTCATAGCTGGAGCTGGTGCACACAGGGAGCCAGCTTTTAAGTGGCTTCCTGCGGAGCTGCATGTCTCCCTCCCACATACACACTCCTACCATTGCTGCCACCTCTGTATCAGAGGCAGCAGTGTGGGGAAAGGGGGGACAGGCAGGAGCTGGCGCTTGCAGGGAGCCAAGTTTTAAGCACATAAATGTGCAACCACTAAAAAATTCACCAATTATATGTTTACACGTGAAGGGAAGTGGGTCCCCAGAGCCAGTGTGCATGGGGAGCCAGCTTTAAGCCAGCTTCCTGTTTTTACAGGCTCCTACGGAGCCACATGCCCCACTCCCATCCCCTCTGTATCAGAGGCAGCAGCAGGGAGGAGGGGGGCAGGTGGGAGCTGGTGCTTGTAGGGATCCAGTTATTAAGTAGGTTCCCCATGAGCAGAGGCACCTGGAGAGCCACTTTCCACATGCCCCCTGCCCCTTGCACTGCTGCTTTGGCGGGGGAGGGGAGCCGCGGGGAAGGGCTGCATGTAACTATGCAGTTTAACTGACGAACCCAGGCTCAGCAGTTAACCGTTTACATGAATACACTATCACATCCATAAGCTTGAAGTCTGAGCCATTTGGTTTCCAAAATATCACATGGCATTTGGCTTACTAGAGCAAAGAAACAGACACTTGATATAATGTTGCTGGCAACTGACAAACTACAGAGAGGACTGGATAATATTACTGGTATCTGAGAGAACCAAGGTGCCTGATGTTAAAAAGGGAATACTTCAGAAAAATAATTTTCTTTGGTCCTTTTTGATCATTCTGGATTGTCTGGCAATCAGAGGAAGATTGCAATTGGGCTCATACCAGTGAATTTAGAAGGTGTTCACTGCCTAGTCTGTGAGGTTATGAAGTATGCTCCCAAGTGAACCAGTTCCAGAGTCAGGACAAGAACTTTTCATAAAGGTTCATGCCATGGTCTTGGAAAGCTTAAAAGGCTACAACAGAGTCCTACAGAGAAACCTGCAAGTCTTCACTGGCTTGTTAATCAGCTGAAACTGAAGCATGTTTGGATTTTTAGAAGAGATTCAAGTAGTTATTTGTAGGGGCTCTGAGCTTAAAAATAAGAGAAAGGATGCCTTTGTCGACATGAATTTGAATCTCAAAAAATCTCATCTGAAGAAGTGGGTTTTATATATAGGTTGGACCTCCCTGGTCCAGCACCGTCAGGGTCCTGCATGAGGGATTTTGCCAGACCAGGGAAGGTCATATCTGGCCCCCCGCTACCAGCCAATCCAGTGCTAGACCAGCCGCAGGCCCCACTGCCCTGCCAGGCCCCTTCCCCCCAGCACACCGGGCTCCCAAACAGCAGTGCAGCCCTGCTGGGGCACACTGGGCAGCCTAACGGAGCAGCCCTGCAGAGGCGCACCACTTCTAATTCCTCCAGGCAGCTCTGCTTCAATGCGCCAGGCTTCTGGCCCCTCTGGGTCCAGCTTCTCAACTGTGGGAATGTAGGCTCCCAGCACTGCTGGCCAGTGCACAGGGCTCCTAGGCACCAGTGCTCCACTGGGATTCTCTGGTCCTGGAACATCCATGGTTGTGCCGGACCATGGATGTTGCCAGACCAGACCATCCCATCCCAGTTTACAGAGAGTGGGGGTGCCATAGGACTACTCATTGTTTTTAAAAGTCAACTCAAGATCATTTCATCTGAAGAAGTAGGTTTTGCCCATGAAAGCTCATGATAATATATATATATACACACACACACACACAGGGCTCGCCGAATAGCGGCAAGCCCCGCTCGCCAGCTGCGCTGTCAGGCGATCGTTCTGCGCATGCGTAGATCGCCTAAACCTGGCTCTTCCGGGTTGCAATCTACTCACCACAGGAGAGTAGACTGCATTATTTGTTGAGCCCTGTATATATATATTGTTAGTAGTCTCTAAGGTCCCTCAAGACTGCTCATTTTTAAAAGTTGCAGTAAGTTCAAAGAGAAGCATATTGACTTGAAACTTCTTAGGTACCCAGAAGAGTCACTGAAGATCACAAATCTACTATTGCAAATACTTTTTCCCATGTTCTGCCCAATGTACTGTATATGTTCACAGATCTTTCAGAGTGGCAGCACCATCCACTTTGTATCTAATAAGATATGAAATGTATGCATCTGCCACAAAGCTGAGGCAAATGTATCTACTTCATTATTTCAGATTCTATACAATTATGAATAAAAGACTGTGCTTTGTTTATTTGGTTTTTTCCCCCAGTGGTGTTTATGATAAATTCAACTAAATAGTTTCTCATCTTTGGCTTGATGAGTGAGTACCTGGGTATAAAACCAGCATGATTCAATGGTAAATAAATAAATGATGTGAGTGCAGTGTTCCAGCATACTGCCTAGAAGTGACACAATATCCATTTGAATAATAATAGCAAATGCCCCATTCATATACTTACTACCAATAACCAAGATTAATTCAGTTGGTTATGTTACCTTTGATTCAATTTAAGCAAATGTTCTTTCAGAAGCATATGTTGATTGTTAATTGCTGTGCTTCCTCAACAAGGTAAGCAAGCACTTGAGAGTGCTCTAGATTAGATTCAGTGCACTGACAGGCCAAACCAACAAGCCAGCAATCTCTGCAGGATAAAAAGGAACAAGGCCATGAATTTCACAAGTAGTTTGGCTGTGTTCTTATGCAAGTTGTTCAAGCTGTAAATAACACACACTTTAAAAAATTGTCTGGCTCATGTTAGTTATATTTGACTCTTTTAGATTTAAGTAATACACAAACCACAACAAGTTACTTTGTATCAAGAAAGATTTTAAAAACTCAAGAGATGAGAATCAAAGACTTTAATTATTGATTAATAAGGTATGTGCAAACAAAAGCTCTTCTTCATAATCAGCCTTTTTCCTGACTAAATTTATTTATGGACATCAAAATCCCATCCACTATCATTTAGACACAGAGAAAAAAGCTTTTATGTAGTCACAAATTAGTAAGAAGCTGACATATGAAAAAGAAAACAGGAAGTAAAGGAAAAGTTAAAGTAAAATATTACAGCTTGCAGTTTCAGTGGGACTCTAATCTGTGCATGTACAAAACTGATGTGGGCAAAAATAATTTTGCATGTGAAGATGATGTCTGTTGGTATCATATAATTTTGCCCTCTCTCTCCTCAGGTCCTTCTTTGGCATATCACTTCAGGACTAGAGTCTGCCGCTCAACTGAACCCATAAGACATACAGACTCTTACACTCAACTCTGAATTACCAGGCTTTCTATGAAGGACACAGATAATCTTCTCCTTCAAAGAGCTATTATCTTATTCAATATCATAGTCAGAACATGCTAAGCTTAGATGGATGAAAATGGGTCTCTATACACAATACAGCAAAGCACACACACACACACTTGGATGAAAATGGGTCTCTATACAGGATACAGCAAAGCGCGCGCGCACACACACACACACACACACACACACACACACAGAGTTTTAAAGACTGGCCACCTGGAAGGATATTTGCAGGAAGATTCAGCAGGCTGTCATAGCAAGTTTCTCTGTAACGCCTCTATATAGTTTAGATACAGAAGAAATATGATACAGCGCTACTTTAGAGCTCCCAAAAGGTATGTGCTCTTCTCTGACTGTCAGAGTCACTTAAGCTGCAAACTGAGTTGCCTTGTCTTTTGTTAAATCAATCCTGTAAAACGCAGACAAACTCTTTTTGGGTAGGTCTACACTTGCTCCCTAGTTCGAACTAGAGATGCAAATGTAGGCGACCAAAATTGCTAATGAAGAGGGGATTTAAATATCCTGCGCTTCATTAGCATGATCTCACCAGCGCGTTACTCCGCTCAACAGCTGTTTCGAAAGTGAAAGTGTGTGCCGGGATGCATTAGTTCGAACCAAACCTCTTGGTCCGAACTAACGTTAGTAACATGCCGGTGAGATCATGCTAATGAATCGCAGGATATTTAAATCCGTGCTTCATTAGCAATTTCGGTCGCCTATATTTGCATCCCTAGTTCAAACTAGGGAGCAACTGTAGACGTACACTTTGATCGTAAGTTGTTATGGCCAAATAGGAGTGGGAGAGTCTCCATACTGTAATTGGCAGCTCCAGAAAAAATATGGCTGCAGAGATACTGAGCTGTATTTCCATGGCCCATCTAAATGTTGCAAAGACCAAAGATTCCACACCAACTCCTCTCAAAACGTTCACAGTTCCCTGCACAAAGGCTGATTATAACAGGCTTTGTGAGAAGACGAGAGAATTTCACCTATAATGTCTGTAGAATTAAAAACAATCTGATTCTGGACCAAGCTTCATTACATTATATTTATGAAAAAGCTGCAAGATAAAAGAAATAAGCTATGCAGAGAGAATTTCCACTAGTAGCAGAAATCATCACATTGGTAATAAAAAAAATCTGCAAATTACTGCTACTTCCAAAACTGGAAAAAGTTCCTTGTGGCTAAACTAAACTATGTATAAATATACAGGAGTAACAAACAACCATTTTTCCTTGTAAGAGAATTATAATTTTATCTAAATTGTAGGTGTTTCTTCTAAACAGATTGGTACTTGCAAGAGACATTGAAACCCATGCTTCATCTATAGCAGTCATCTGTAGAATGCTGGTTTTAACAAATCTTCAAAGTAGTAAAAACTACATTAACTGAAAAAAATCACAAATTACATTTTGTACAAAATACAAACTCATCAAGAAAATAATGTGCTTTCAAAAATAACTCCAAACTTCAGATTGTCTCAAAATATAATAAAAGTCAGTGCCAAATATTTTAGGTTCAGGGGCTAAATAACTCACCATCTGAGGAAATAGTATAGTCACTGCATAAAAATGCCATTTTTAGAAGCCTGGGGAACAAATAAATAAAAATAAATACATCATAGTGATTATTCAAATGAAATCAGCGAGATGTTTAGGATTGTGTTTTATAGTAAAGCTTGTAGTGATCAATAATTCATGTAAACTGAAAATGCTGATCTTTGTATTTGAATTTGCATTTTATGGAGATATGGCACTGACTCATAGAATCATAGAATCATTAGGCTGGAAGAGACCTCAGGAGATCATCAACTCCAGCCCCCTGCCCAAAGCAGGACCAATTCCAAATAAATCAACCCAGCCAGAACTTTGTCAAGCCGAGACTTAAAAACCTCTAGGGATGGAGATTCCACCACCTCCCTCGGTAACCCATTCCAGTGCTTCACTACCCTCTTAGTGAAACAGTTTTTCCTAATGTCCAACCTAGACCCCCTCCTCTCCTCCTCCTCCGCATTGTAACTTGAGACTGCTATTCCTTGTTCTGCCATCTGTCACTACTGAGAATAGCTTCTCTCCATCCTGTTTGGAACCTCTCTTCAGGAAGTTAAAGGCTGCTATCAAATGCCCCCTCACTCTTCTCTTCTGTAGACTAAATAAGCCCAAATCCCTCAGCCTCTACTCATAAGTCATGTGCTCCAGCCCCCTAATCATTTTTGTTCCCCTTCGCTGAACCCTCTCCAATGCATCCACATCCTTTCAGTAGTGGGGGGCCCAGAACAGGACTCAATACTTCAGATGTAGCCTCACCAGTGCCAAATAAAGGGTAATAATCACTTCTCTAGATCTGGTAAAAAAGTTCCTCCTAATGCACCCTAATATGCCATTAGCTTTCTTGGCTACAAGGGCACACTGTTGACTCATATCCACCTTCTCACCCACTATAATCCCCAGGTCGTTTTCTGCAGAACTACTACCTAGCCAGTCAATCCCCAGCCTGTAACAGTGCTTGGGATTCTTCTGTCCCAAGTGCAGGACTCTGCTCTTGTCCTTGTTGAATCTCACGAGATTTCTTTTGGCTTATTCCTCCAATTTGTCTTGGTCACTCTGGACCCTATCCCTATCCTCCAACACATCTATCTCTCCCCCTAGCTTAATGTCATCCACACACTTGCTGAGGATGCAATCCATCCCTTTATCCAGGTCATTAATAAAGATGTTGAACAAAACCAGGCAGAGATCTGATCATTGGGGCACTTCGCTTGAAACCAACCACCAACCAGACATGGAGCCGTTGATCACTATCCATTGAGCCCGACAAGCTAGCCAGCTTTCTATCCACTATTATCCAATCCGTACCTCCTTAACTCGCTGGCAAGAATTATGTTAGAGACAATATCAAAAGCTTTGCTAAAGTCAAGGTATATCCCATCCACCAACTTCCCCATGTTCACAGAGCCAGTTACCTCATCAATCAGAAGGCAATCAGATTGTATTTAACTGCAAAAATGCTCACCTCACCAGCCACTGCTTGGCTTTGATTAGACCCCAAGCAGTGAAGACATACTTCAAGAGGAGAGTCTCAGCTGGGAGCCACCGACATCAGTAATCCATGCACATCCTCCTTTTTCCTGTCATCCTCACCACCATGCCCTGGTCTACATTATGACATTATTATGGTATTATTTTAAAGTAACCCCCCATAGGTCAAATTTATAAATGGTGCATCTACACTACCAAGCCTGTATTTCAGAATAATGGTCCGCTTATTAAGAAAGCTGAACTCCTGCTTTCCTTTGGGGAATAATGCTTATTTCGAAATAGCATTAGTGTGGATGCTCCAGAGCCGCTATTTCAAAATAACTATTTGAACTAATTACTCCTCAGAGCTTCCTGGGGCTCTAAGTCAAGGTAGCGCATCCACATTAACGAAGCCTGCCTTAGACTAATTTCAAGACTTCCCCATAATGGGGACGTGCTATTTCAATTTTGTAAAACTGGGAGTCGAATTTAGTTATTTTGAAATAATTACCTAGTGTAGACATGCCCCACCTATTCCTCTCTTCTCCTTCCCCTTCCTTGTAGTGAATTATTGCAGGGGCAGGTGGGAGGGAGAGGGAAGAGAGTTACCTGCTGAATCCAGTCCTGGGGCTTGCCCTAACCACCCATGCATTAGAAAGTGTGGATGGTGCAGAGCCATAGGATTGCACCCATCTGATGGTGATGGTGGGAGAGGGTGATGATATTGTTTGCTTACTGGATAAGATAGCCATTGCAGGCTCCCTGTTTCAGCCCCTACATTTAACTAATAAATTCTGTATTTGTTGTGCCACATGCGCTAGGCTGATTGTCAGATTTGAAGTCCGGGGAGAATTTCTTTCTCTGATGACAACAGTGGAAAATTTCTTTATGGGTTCGTTTACCTTCCCCTCAACATTCAGGAAGTCTGGTTTGGAGGGATTTATATTACAATGATTGCAACTTTGGCAGGTTCCAGTCCAGTTAGAATTACCAATTCAGGGCCCTAAAATCTTTGTGCATTGGCACTGGACTTATACGTCATGGTGAAGAGGTATTCCTCTATGTCTAGACAGTGTATGCTTCCCATCATTCTTCTCTCCTACCAGCAACAAGGAAAAGAGAGTGCGTCAGGATTCTAGCTTTCTGTCACGTTTCCTTGTCAGACCTAATGTGTAGAGGGTTCCTAGCCTCCATAATTAACCTCAAGTATATAGTATACCGAGAGCCATTGGCACCAGTTGAGATCCACAGTGGAACTATCCTGCCAGGTAGTTTGAATGATTATCTCAGTTGACCATTAGATGTTAATAAAGATGTTACTATAACCATAATATAGTGCCATAATATAGGCTCAACGTTTCCAAATGCATGTCAATTACTTTTTTTAGTCATATAAACCTGGAAAAAACACATGAGTTGTCTCCCCTAAATTTTGGAGACAAAACTAAACTTTCTAGCTTTGTTTATATCATGACTAATTCACATTGCACTAGAACTAGCTAAGCAAAATACCCCATAATGCCTTCAATGGCTACAGCAAACTGCAAACTCCAGAGAAATGAATCACCCAGCGAAATAGAAAAGTGGAAGACACTTCAGCGGTCTCAGTGCAGCTTGAGAAAAAAACTGCAAAATACCATAACCTTATAAAAAAGGACAAACATGCAAACGGGGCAAAATATTAAAAGACCTGAAGCACATGCCCTCCTATATCTCCCTCTATTCACTATACAAGCCACCTATGAATTATACCCCTCCTAAAACAAAGATTATTTTATTAAATTATTGGATTGTTGTGGTTTAAATCAAATTGGAAAACTGGAAAATTCATGACAAAATTTTAAAGTCAATAAAATAGGTTGCACAACAACCTTACTTCTGGCCTATTATCAACATACTTTTCTTATCCAACAACAGTGACATTATTGTTATCCAGCATATGTCATCCATATTTCCAATACAGACTACAAATTGCCATTTCCCATTTGGTAAATAGAAATTATAAAATGCCAATCATAACCGCAAATGGATTAGAAACTTAAAAAAAGAAATATCAATACACCATCTCTTTTATTATCCATATATAGCACTAGAAAAGACAGTCTTCTACTTACAATTACGTTATGAATTAAATGGATCAGTTGGCTACACTCACTAACCAAACAATCTTGTGGCTGAATACCCTCCCATACAACAGAACCCTCTCATTTTCCAACTCATCAGAGTGTTCAAATGCTACACCATTACACAGTTATACACTGGCATTCTTTAAATTCAACAGTGGAAATCTTTCCTGCAGTTCACAGAGGCTGTGTAGGAAGCGATTTTGCACAATTGCTCAATTGGCTTTTGGGGAGTTGAGTGTAGGGTTTTCTTCAGGTCCTGCACTCCAAGGGTGAATTTAACCTTCAATGATTAATATAATTTACTTTATAGTGCCGTACTATATGAAAATATTTATTTTATACATGGTTTTGCAGAATATGCCCATAGCACGAGTAACTCAGTTCAAGACAAAAAAATGCACCTTTTATCAGTCACTTAGGTAAACAACATCAGCAGATAACAGGGACAAAACATCCATTAAGAATTATTAAATAATAGAATCACTTTTTAAATCCATAGATATTTAGCTTTATGTATAAATCCCAGCATTCTATGCATAAGGTACTAACATTACCATGTGTGTATTCTATAAATGAACCATATGCAAAACTGAGAAGAAATTTACTGGATAATCATTAATCTTACTAAAACAGTAATTCATTACTAATCTGATAATCAGGATTATCCTCTTACACATAGGTACATTGAATAGACTACCATATCCTGGAAAAATCTTTTGAACCAAATCAGTATCAAAACTGAAATCACCTACCACTTTAGGATCAATATTCATCCATTCTATCCTACTGAAATGTAAAGGAAAAATTTTCAACTAGCAATAATCACACCTTAGATTTACCTCATTGGCTATGAAACATATCAGAGTAAATCAGACATTAATTGCTAATTTAACTGTAAGTACAGTATTTTAAACAAATAGGACAAATAATTCAGAAATGTCCAAATATTTTTTCCTGGCAGTTAGTACAGGTTGAAACTCTCTGATCCAGCAACATCTGTGGTCTGGTATGATTTTAGTTATCCAGATGTCCACTTTTCATAGGTGTGGCCAGGTTTCCTACAGTCCCATAAAGTTTGTTAACAACTACCAATCCTGCTCTCAGTGTGCTGTGCTATTACTTAGCTCTAATTTATCCCCAAAATGTCTTCTAAGACATGGAAGTGTTGGTAATGCTTCTAGACAATATTGACCTCCCAGGTTTTGGCAAACTCTCTGGTTCAGCTCAGTGCCGGACCAGAGACGTTCAACATGTATGTTTTGATTTTAAAAAAATGACATTGGGTTCTCATCAATAGTGACAGAATAGGAACCGCCCCTTCTGCCCCGAGAACCTCGGCGCGTTTTAGCCGGGTTGCCCCACCAAGTGAGTGACCCGCTACCCAGTCACTCACAGGGCCCTGGGCCAGGACCCGGTGGAGTAGGGTGGGCCCGGGTCCCCCTACCTGGGGGTGCATCCCCGCTACAGGCTTAAACTGTGTTGTGGACTCAGGCCAGAGGGCTGTGGCCTTGCCTTAAAGGGCCAGACTTAAACTATGTTGTGGACTCAGGCCGGAGGGCCTTGGACCTAAGAGGACAGGTGGGAGGGGCCCGCAACAAGGGGGTATCACTGTAGATAAGACTCTTTCTATATCTATAGCACCTGTCATCACAATGCCTAAATGCTGCTGTATATCTATTTCAATACTGCTTAACATTAAGACTGCGTCTAGACTGGCAAGTTTTTCCGCAAAAGGGGCCGCTTTTGTGGAAAAACTTGCCAGCTGTCTACACCGTCCGCTTTGAATTTGCACAAGAACACTGACGATCTAATGTAAGATTGTCAGTGTTCTTCCGCAAATACAATGAATCTCCCGTTCGGGAAAAAGCCCTCTTGCGCAAATGCTTTTGCGCAAGAGCGCCAGTGTAGACAGCTGAGAACTGTTTTGCACAAAAAAGCCCCAATGGCAAAAATGGCGATCGGGGCATTCTTGCACAAAACCGCATCCAGATTGGCACGGACGCTTTTACACAAAAAGTGCTTTTGCGCAAAAGCGTCTGTGCCAATCTAGACGCTCTTTTCCACAAATGCTTTTAATGGAAAAACTTTTCCGTTAAAAGCATTTGCGGAAAATCATGCCAGTCTAGACGCAGCCTAATTGTTTATAAGAAACTGCAATTTTTAACTCCAGATCTATGAGTACACATTTAGAAAGAAGAAAGATCTCATTACCAAACCTACTTTGCACAGATCTCCCACCATGAGACATAATCCAAAGATCTACAAGTAGAATCCGTGGTCTTAAAGTAGGGCTCTGACAAAAATGTACATTCAAGTGACCTTCAATGATCTGAAACTCTGTTTCAGTTTCCACCAAGAAAGGTTTAGAAGTGATTGGACATCTAACATAGTGATTGTCTGTCAGTAAAAATGAGGTAGGATCATAGGCTAAAATTGAGAAAGAACAAGGAAAAAATTACATAAATGGTTTCAAGTCACCAAGGCCTGATTAAATGCATCCTAGAATATTCAAAAAGTGGACTGAGGAGGTATCTGACCTATTAGCATTTATCTTCTAAAAGTTATGAGAAACTGGAGACATTCCAGAGGGCTGGAAGAGACAAATACAGTGCCCATCTATAGAAAGGGGAACACGGACAATGCAGAGAACTACAGACCCCAAAATAACTTCAGAACCCAAAAATATGATGATACAGCAAATAATTCAGCAATTTGCAAACATCTAGAAGAAAATAAGGCAAGCAAAAGTCAGCATGTATTCATCAACAACAAATTATGTTAAACCAATCTAATAGCTTTCCTGGATAATGTAACAAGTCTTGTGGATGAGAAGAACAGTAGATGTGGTATATCTTGACTTCAGCAAGGCTTCTGATTCTGTCTCACATAACCTTTTCATAAACAAACTAAAGAAACAGTTCATAGATGGAGTTTCATAAGTTGAGTCCAAAACTTCTTGGAAAACCACCCCAAAGAGTAGTTATCAGTGATTCACAGTCAAATTGGAAGGGCATATTGAATAGGGTGTTGCAGGGATCAGTTCTGGGTATGGGGCTATTCAATATCTTCATCCTTGATCTAGATAATGGCATAAAAAGTACACTTATAACACTTATGGACAATACCAAGCTGAGAGGAGTTGCAAGTGTTTGCGAGGATAGGATTGTAATTCAAAATGATCTAGACAGACTGAAGAAATGGTCTAAAATTCAATAAGGACTCGCGCTACTTGATTAGATTATCATCTCCTCCTGGATTTCTCACTCTCAACTTAAACTTAACAGGTCCAAACTAAATTTATGTTTTTCATTGTAACCCAGACTGTACAGTCTGAATCATCATTACAGAGAAGATGATTATTTAGCACTACTCCTGGTATTATGTGTTTACAGTAGGTATATTAACAGGTGGTCAGCGAACCATTTAACTGAGAAGTGATTGCTTAATGGTCCACAGATCTGGTTAACCACAACAACACTCCCTCCCTTCCCATGCTCTTCCTTTAAAACTCAGACCAGCAGGCTGTCACAGTCCCAAGCAGCTGTCTGAGTTTTCAATGAAGGGGAGCCGCCTGCCAACCCGCCCTGCTGCCTCTGATACAGAGGCTGCAGTGTGGGGCAGCAGGTGGGAGCCAATCCATATAGATCCAGCCCACCACCCTCTGCTCAATAGGTTCATGCCTTCTCCCACAGTACGCTGGGGATCCCAACCCACCTCCCGGGCATCCCATATCCTCCCATCGTAATACAGGAGCCAGCTTCACCCTTGAGGCAGCCTATGTTGGTTTTATGGTCTCTCCCTGGGTGGAGTGGAGTGCCTCTGTATCAGAGGCAGCAGCATCGGGTGGCAGGGGCTCCCCAAGAGTAGACCCAGGGGTACACTGCCTGCTGGCCCTGCCCCCAGGCAGCATTGAGTAACCAATTAATTTAGCAGCTATACAATTTATTAAAATAACCAATTTCTAACATCTCGGCTACGTCTACACTGGCATGATTTTCCGGAAATGCTTTTAACGGAAAAGTTTTCCGTTAAAAGCATTTTCAGAAAAGCGCGTCTAGATTGGCAGGACGCTTTTCCGCAAAAGCACTTTTTGCAGAAAAGCGTCCGTGGCCAATCTAGACGCGCTTTTCTGCAAAAAAGCCACGATTGCCATTTTCGCGATCGGGGCTTTTTTGGAGAAAAGAAATCTCTGCTGTCTACACTGGCCCTTTTGCACAAAAGTCTTTCGGAAAAAGACTTTTGCCCGAATGGGAGCAGCATAGTATTTCCGCAAAAGCACTGACAATCTTACATGAGATCGTCAGTGCTTTTGCGGAAATTCAAGCGGCCACTGTATACAGCTGGCAAGTTTTTCCGCAAAAGCAGATGATTTTGCGGAAAAACTTGCCAGTCTAGACACAGCCCTCTAGTTTACAGGATAGGGATTTAGTTTCTAAACTGAATAATGCACACACTGTAACTGATTATGCTGTGGTTAATTTTTTTTTTTAATTTTTCATTTTAACACTTCAGATACCCTTTTGCGGAAATAAAATAGGGAGATATGTTTGTATAACTGCATTGACTTCTGGATTTACACTTATGCATGTGCTGGTGCACACAAATGTCTATAAATTTGGCATGCTGAACTCACAAAATTATCTAGTTTTGTAATTAGGCTAGTGCTTTTTTTCTGTGGCTTTTATTCTCTCTCTAATTTGGATCACATGAAACTCCGACTCTCAGAGTTTAAAGAAAATTAAAGTTCATGCAATAACTTCACATAGCATATTATTGCATTTTTCTTTAGTGGTCAACTTTCTCATTAAATCTATATACACTCAATCACCTGTTGCTACCTTCGCTGCCCTGAGCAAAAATACAGTTTGAATGCAGGGTTTTACAGCAAACAAAAAGAGAAGAGTGTCTTTGAGAAGCATAAGTGAAAATACAGTGATTGCACTTTTGTCATTACCTACTCCTGGGGGAATTCTGTGGCAAAAACTTTAAAATGCTACACACATTTTATTTATTTTTTATTTGTTGAAATAACACAATCTAACTAGGCCAGTTGTAATTATTTGGGTTTTTTTTTTTTTTTTTTTTTTTTTTTTGCAAAATACCCCTCAACCAGTATGTCTGTAACAATATAGACATCAAAAGAGATTCAGGAAATGACTGATTCAGGAAGGCTAGCCACGCAGCCAAACCTCTACTGCTCTTCTCCCCCATCCGTCAGAGACACAAAAATCATATTCCCACCTCCCACTGCCATAGGAGCTCTGGCCAAACCCTGGGCTGCCAGCCACCCTCAACACCAGCCCCACCTGCCAGCCCCAGTGCCAGGTTGTTAGCCTCCAGCCTCAGCTGAGCTCCCAGCAGCTTGGGGAAGAAGATGGAGCATGAGCGGGGCCAGGGTTTAGCTTACGGGAGACTTGGCCTCCCCTGGCCTATTATACCCACCACCCATGAATAATTCATTTGAACTAGACTACAGTAATATGCTCATCAGAAGCATTGCAAAGGCTTCTGGGACTCAGGGGTAACAGAGAAGCTGAAGGAGAGGGAAGAAGCCTGGGAATGAACCTTGAGGGTTCTTGGGTGTGGATGGGAGAAATATGGAATAGAGATGTAAGCAACTAGTGGAGTAGTTGACTACCTGATAAGCCTAGGCCTATTGGGTAGTTGAGTCATTACTTGAATACTTGCTCCCTGCCCCATTGCTGCCTCTGTATCAGAGGCAGCAAGAAAGGGGAAGCAGGAGCCGGTGCTGGGGGAGCCAGCTAAAAAGCTGGTTCTCCCCAGCACTGTGTCTGCAGCGAGGGGGGGGAGGCAGGAGATTGTTAGAGAGTTGGGAAGCCTCCCCCATGCAGAGGCCTGGGACCCCCTGACCTCTCTCATTCAGACATAACTGCCCCATCCCAACAGCCTCACTCTCCATTCAGCCAGGCATATATGTCCCTATTCCCATGTAGCCCTGCACCTCTACTCCCATTCAGCACATGGCTCAAAGTTATGAGTGCACTAGCTCCTGTGTCCCTGCACCTAGCCTTTCCAAATCCAGTCTATGTCATCCCTCCAGAAGCCCAAATGCCCTGTTCTATCTGCCTCAGCCCCATATCTCATGCCACCTCTCCTGGCCCAGTGGTCAAGGTGCTGTGAGGAAGGCAGCCTATGCTCCCTCCATTCTGTGACTATCTGCTTGGGCTGGTGAACCAGCTGTCCTCTCTTCCAGGTCTGCATCAGTCCCTGGTAGGCAAAAGGTGTAACTGCATTTTTTCTTCACTTCCCCCATGAGAATAATTATTCTGCAGGGAGGGGGTAGGACAGTGGTCTCCAACCTTTTTGAGCACGAGGTCACGTTTTGAATTTAAGTGCAATCCAAAATCTGCCTCAAATATAAATACCTTTGCCCAGCCTCCTTCCCACCCCTTCTCCAACCTCCCAGCTCCCCTCCGCTCACTCCATCCTCCCTCTCTTGCCCATCCTCACTCATTTTCATCAGGCTGGGGCAGAGGGTTGGAATGTAGGCTCCAGTCTTGGATTAAAGGATCTGGAGTGTGAGAGGGCTCTGAACTGAGCTTGGGGCAGGCATCTGGGATGCCAGAGGGGGTTCTAGGTGCAGGCTCTGGGAAAGCATTCGGATGCAGGAGTGCTTGGGGCTAGGGTGGCAGCTTGAGATTCAGGAGGGGGTTCCATGACTGGGGCAGGAATTTGGGATGTGGGCTCCAGCTGGGCATTGCTAGTGGCTCCTGGATGGAGGTGCAGTGCGGCAGACTCACTCCTGTCCTGGCCCTGGACTACTCCCTAAAGCAGCCAGAAAACTCCATCCCAAGTCCTGTGGTGCCCCCTCTCTGTTCTGTGGAGAATGGATACAGAGTTGGAGAGGGGGGCACCTTGACATCAGCACCCCTGCTCTCCCTCACCTGCCTGCACAGCAAGCAGGAAGCTCCCCAGGAGGAGGGACAGCTCCAAGGAAAAGGGCAGGAGATGAGCAGCAGCGGGGGGGAGGCGCAGCTGAAGTGCTTGCACTTGGCAGCCTCTTGGCCAAACCTGTCAGGATCGCCTGTCAGAGGCTCCAAGATCTACCAGTAGATCCCGATCTACTGGTTGATGACCTCTGGGATAGAAGAATCTGCAGGCATACTCATTCTGCTCTTACACAGAGGCACAGTATTTCCCAGACATATGACCTGTTTTGTCTTCTTTATTCTTATATTGTGGCAAGGAACAACAGGAAACTATTCAAGAAGACACTGAAGAAAATTTTATTAATACTTCACCATAAGAGAAAAATAATTGTTCAATATGAGGGAATGAACAACAGCCTAGAAATGGTGGAATTTAAATATTATTCATTTTGCATTTATTTTTACTGCTGCTCAAAAGACACTTGAAATCATCAGAAAAACAACAAACCTTGAAACCCATTTTTTATAGAATCCTCCCTCTTCATGTAAACCTTGTTTTACAGAATCCTCCCTATTCCTACCTCTTCTTAGAAAATTCATCCTCATTCTCAGACCAAGTTACCACAGCAACAAGTGAACTTCCACAAAGCAATGAATATAATCAATGTGCGTCATTGTGGAAAAGAAAGTCTATTGGGACAAATGTCTAACAAGTTAGAATATCAGCAGGCACCAAAAGAGTTGTTAGGAAAGGCAAGAATGATTTGACAAGAACTTTAGCTCAATGAGTAGATATTTTTCCAAACCACTGAAGTTCCCAGTGGGTATACTGTATAGTGTTAATCATGACATTAGTCAACAGCAATTACTCCCAATAGAATACTAGCAATAAGTTTTAAAAGGAATCTCTTATGAAAAAAATGTACTTGCAGTAACAGTCAATATGGGAAGTGATGATTTTATACACTGCAGTAATATGAAGTCTTATGTAATATTTGTAAACAAGCTACAAGATGAACAAAATACATTAAAATAGAACTACTGAATAGATAACACATTTTTTTATTGGGGCAATTTATCACACTTTATAAAATGTAAATTACATCTGGGATAAAGTATTAATGCAATGCAAGAAAGAAATAAGATTGCTATCTCAATTTATAACAAGAACTGACTGTTTCATTTCCTCAAATGGCACTCACACATGTGCGTACACACACACACACACACACACACACACACACACACACACACAGACTTTATTAGTAGTGTACAGTCATCATGGGATAAGCTAACCAGCCAGGTGAATGGAGTTTATTCAGAAACACGGGGGATTTTAGGAGTCTGATAAACATATAGTTGTTACATTGTATGCTACTGATTTATTAGCAGATGCCAATACACTGTTTTAAATACAGGTTCTCTAGTCTGACACTTTTTGGTCTGGCAACATCCATGCTGCAGCATGATTTTACTTGACCACATGTCAACTTATCATGAGTGTGGCCAAGTTTCCTGCAGTCCCATAAAGTTTGTTTACAGCCATCAGACTTGAATCTCAGTGTTCTGCGCTCTTATTTAGATCTAATTTTCTCCTACATGTCTTCTAAGAGTTCAATAAGCAGTGGAAGTGTTGGTAAAGCTGCTGGAGAATATAGACCTCCCATAGTTCAGCAAATTATCTGCTTCAGCATCAGGTCGCCAGGGTGCAAGACTAGGGAGGTTCCTGTATTGTATTCTTTAGCTTCTTTTACTGACGAGACAAAACACATAAGTAGAAACAATGTATATTTATGTATGTCATTACTTCAGAAGTTATGTCAGATTTGAAATAACAGGCTTGGTAGTGTAGACTTAGCCATACAAAATGGGAAGTATCTCTCTAGGAAGGAGTACTGCAGAAAGGGATCAAAAGCTAAATTTGAGTCAACAGTGTGACACTGTTGCAAAAAGAAAAAGCAGCAAACATGATTCTGGAATGCATTTAACAAGAGTGTTGTGGGCAAGACATGAGAAATAATTCTTCCGCTCTATTCTGCACTGATTAGGCCTCAACTGGAGAATTGTGTCCCGTTCTGAGCACCACATTTCAGAAAAGATGTGGAAAAATTGGAGAAAGTATAGAGAAAAGCACCAAAAATTATCAGCTGTCTAGAAAACATGACCAATGAGGGAAAACTGAAAGAACTGAGTCATTTAGTTTGGAAAAGAGAAAACTGAGAGGGGAAATTAACGGCAGTTTTCAAGTACTTAAAACGGTGTTTCAAGGAGGAGAGAGAAAAATTATTCTCCTTAATCTCTGATTGTAGAACAGGCAGCAGTGAGCTTAAATTGCAGTATGGGAGGTTTAGACTGAACTTCAGGAAAAAGTTCCTGTCAGGTTGGTTGAACACTGGAATAAATTGCCTAAGGAGGTTGTGTAATCTCCATCATTGAAGATATTTAAGAGCAGGTTAGACAGACATCTGTCAGGAGTGATCTAGATGGTGTTTGGTCCTTCTGTGAGGGCAAGAAAATAGACTTGATAACCTCTCAAGGTCACTTCCAGTTCCAGTATGACTCTATGATATATAACTCATAGGAACAGCAAAGACTTTGACACAGACATAGCTCTGGTAGGCAGTAAGAATGGCCCAGAATTACAAAAGATATTCCTTACTAAAATTAGCTTAAACTTTAATATTAATACAGGCAGTCCCCGGGTTACGTACAAGATAGGGACTGTAGGTTTGTTCTTAAGTTGAATCTGTATGTAAGTCGGAACGGGCGTCCAGATTCAGACGCTGCTGAAACTGATCAGTTTCAAGAGCGGCTGAATCTGGACGCCAGTTCTGACTTACATACAGATTCAACTTAAGAACCCCAGGCATCCCCAAGTCAGCTGCTGCTGAAACTGATCAGCGGCTGATTCCAGGAAGCCCGGGGCAGGGGCTTCCTGTAGTCAGCCACTGGTCAGTTTCAGCAGCGGCTGACTTGGGGACGCCTGGGGCAGAGCAGCTGGGGTGCTGCTGGGTTGGTCCAGTAGCGCCGCCGCTCCTCGGCGCTACTGGACAAACCCAGCAGCACCCAAGCTGCTCTGCCCCAGGCGTCCTGATTCAGCCGCTGCTGAAACTGACCAGCAATGGCTGAATCAGGACGCCTGGGGCAGAGCAGCTGGGGTGCTGCTGGGTTGGTCCAGTAGCGCCCAGAGCGGTGCTACGGGACCAACCGGCAGCGCCCCAGCTGCTGTACCACAGGCGTCCGGAGCAAAGCCGCGGAGCACGGGGGCAGTGGGACAGCCCAGACGCGCTGTGGCTGTCCTGCTGCCCGCGGGCTCCGCGGCTTTGCTCTGCTTTGCTCCCCGTCTCCCTGGTCTGCCTGTAGTATCGTTAATATTAACACAAACCATATATGAGTCTCTATCTGTAGATACAAAAGATCTAATCAAAGACAGGTAAGCATCATTATCCAGTTTTACAGACAAGAAAATAGACGCAAAAGGAAGCTAATGGCAGAGCAAGAAAAAGTGCTCAAGTCTTCGTTCACTAACTGGACCATGCCACCTCCTTATCAATAATTGGGGGGGGGGGGGAATTTACCCTACTTGATGAGTATGATATACCCTGAGCACAGAACACACAGAATGGAAGACATATTTATAACCAATGAAACCCCTGCGCAAATAAACCACCCAAACAGTAAATCTAGTTTTAAAGGCAGGATAACTAAAATTAGACTTGAGGAAGCTTATAGTACCTTAGTCAAACAAACAATGAGATGGAACATCTATCTTGGGGAAAGGAAAAGGAAAACTCAAAGAAGGTCCTTCAGAGTTTTTCCCTGGTTTATTCTTGGGGACAGTTGTTTGTAGTTTCACTGCCCTGCTTAAAGAACATTTCTAAATACTAGGAGGGGACTCAAAAAATGAAGATAACCCATTTCTGCCTTAAATCTGTGTCTTATTTAATCACTAAACAAGTGACACAGGCCCTTATTTCCAATTTCTAGTCTGACCCCATCTGTTCTCAGCGTTGCTGATCCCCAGCTAAATGAATGGTTTTCTGCTGGGTCCGGGCCACAAGGTCAGCCACCCAATACCCTTTACTATCAAAGTTTAGTAAAGGAGCTGGCACATACTCTTTCTCCCATTACAAAGAAGGAATCAAGGCCTAACTGCAACTCTTAGGGTGCATCTACACAGCACCCTTACCTTGAAATAAGCTATGCAATATGTGCTATGCAAATTGTGTAGCTTATTTTGACGTTATTTTGAAATAAGGTACTATTCCGAAACATCCCTTATCCCTTGTGCAATGAGGTTTACAGGGACATCAGAATAGCGAGACTGTTATATTTTGATATAACGGGCTTGCTCTTAAGATGCAGAATAGCTATTTAAATAGCTCTGCTATGAAGACATAGCCTTAAGAGACATTATTCATTTCATGGTATGAACAGAGGCAGTGCAGGTATATGCAACCCCTTATTCAGTGAAGATAGAAAGGGTATAGACTAGGCCTTGTTTTGTAAGTACAATTTGTTATTACAAAAATGTAAAAATATGTTGCTTCTATATATTATAAGTCACTACCACGTCTATTTGAATAGATCTGTTTGGGGCATACATTCCTACTATATATATATATAGCCTATCTCAGTAAAATACATCTAAGAGGCCTCAGAAGAAACAAACAAGCAGTCTAGTATCACATAATTCAAAACAGCTTAAAAAGGAAGTTTCTTCTCTCAGCATCCACCTATAAAATAAAGTTGTGCATGGAACACAGGTTTTTATGATGGTGATACAAGTTACAATAAAACATAAATACAGATACTTGAAAAGAGAAGAGATTTATTTTAGTGGTTTCCTTCACTTTCCTGCAACTGTAAACATTGACCTAGTTACAAAATGTATTTTGTTTGTGTTTGACACAAGACTACCTATCATAACTATGTTTCATCACTTATCTTAATGATATAATAATTTATTCAAGTACAGGTGTGTTCTAAAGTTTAAAAAATGTCAATGAAGCCATCAGAATGAATCAGATTCTAAAGAGATGGTAATGAACTAGACTCATAGACTTTAAGGTCAGAAGGGACCATTATGATCATCTGGTCTGACCCCCTGCACAGTGAAGGCCACAGAATCTCACCCACCCCTCCCAGAATAATCCTCTCACCTATATCTCAGATATTGAAGCCTTCAAATACTTTGAAGACCCCAAGATGCAGAGAATCCTCTAGCTGTGATCTGTACCCCATGCTACAGAGGAAGACGAAAAACCTCCAGGGCCTATGCCAATCTACCCTGGAGGAAAATTTCTTCCCGACCCCAAATATGGCGATCAGCTAAACCCTGAGCATGTGGGCAAGACTCATCAGCCAGACACGCAGAAAGTTCTCTAGAAATTCCTATCATGCCTCCAATGACCTATTTCCCACTGATAATGAATGGTCAATTAGTTACCAAGATCATGTTATCTCATCAAACCATCCTCTTCATAAACCCATATAGTTTAATCTTGAAGCCAGATAGATCTTTTGCCCCCACTACTTCCCTTGGAAGGCCGTTCCAGAACCTCACTCCTCTAATGGTTAGAAACCTTCGTCTAATCTCAATAAAAAGAAAAAACATCCCACCTCTCTAATGGTCTTGAAGACTACCTATTCTTTCTCTATTTACACTATGCTGTTTAGCACATGGCTTGCATTAATTTCCAGATTATTTACGAGACATACTGGTGATCACTTGTTAACAATAATTACCTAGTGACAGAAAGATCCTGCTCCTCATAGCCATGTTATCAAGCAGTTAATAATGGTCCCTTTGGGCATTTCAATATGACTATCAAAAACTCAACACATACAAAATAGACACTAAAAATCCTCATCAACAAAGTAATTTTCAGTCAATTCCCCTCAAAGCCAAAGAGTTTGTATATTAAGAAATTAAATATTATAGAAGGGACAAAAGAGAACTTTTCATGGTTAACAGACAGTAATGAAAGAATGCTGTGTAAAACAGTAAGTCATTAAAATAGTTTTAATACATATTCATGTAGGCCTGTCCTCTGTAACAAACACAAAGAGAAAATACATAAATATTCTTTGCATAAAACAATCATTAATTGAAGAGGTACTTAATTAGTAAGTCTGGAACACATTTACATGAATACTCATTATGAGTTAGATTACATTTCAGCCCTCTTAGTCACAGTTTTATTGAGAGCTTGATCCTGCCCTCGGTTACATTAGAACAGTGTTTCTCAACCAGGGGTATGAATATACCTTGGCCAGGGGAGATTCACCGAGATCTTCTTCGGATATGCCAACTCATCTAGATATTTGCCTAGTTTTACAAAAGGCTTATAAAAAGCATTAATGAAGTCAGTACAAACTAAAATGTCATGTAATTATTTGTTTATACTTACAGCATATACTATAAACTGAAATGCAAGTAAATATTTATATTCCAATTGTTTTATTTTATAATGTTATGGCCAAAATAAGAAAATACACAATTTTTTTTTAGTAATAGTGTACTGTGACACATTCAGACTGGCTGAAGTAGCATGCTATCCAGCCTGGTCAGAGCAGCCCCTACCTGTGGTGGTGGTGGGGCACTCCAGCTCAGCTGTAGCAGGTCCACTCCAGCCCATCCAGGTTGGAGCAGACCTCTGCCCCCCCATCTAAGCAATTAATGGTTAGCAACATTAAACATAATGTTAGCCAGTTAATTAATTAAATGTGATTTTACATCCCTTGTTGTCATAAGAAAAATAGGTTTACATGTACACAATAAAATCATATGAATTCAATCCAGTAGGCAAAAGCCATTACAATTTAACAAGTGTGATGGACAGGTAAGTGAACACACCACACCCCAGTTGCTGCATCATGTACTTGCCCTCCTCCGTTCAGAACCTCGCTAGATAGCACTTTTGGAAACTACATATATAGCACCATAAGTATTGTGCATTTTTGGCTCTGCAGGTATATGAAATGTGATGAACAGCAGAAAGTTTTCAGTTTGCCACTGGCATGTGGTTTTCCCAAGCCCTGCTCCACAAGAAAGACAATTTATTTCAAATCTGAAAATGGAAACCTTGCAGGGCATTCAAACTTATAATGGATGAAAGTTGACATCTCAATTTAGTTTTAAGAGGTAGGATGTGACTAATGACCATATGAGCCATCTACAGACAGCATTATTTAAATGCGTTATCTCCCCACAAGGAAGCTTCTTGACCTTTCTCTAGTTCTTGAGGGAAAAAAGTGGGGGGATACCATTCCACACCTCATGAAGCACCATAACCCCCAAGTGACAATGACTAATTTTTCAGTTTGTAATGGCATCCACTTTACCAGAACTCTGTGTTCCTCTCCAGTGTCTATTAATACAATTCAACAGGGATGAATGTAATACAGTATCAACACAAGGCTATTGCCATGACAATTCAACCCGCAGAGAAGGAAAACAATACCCATGCACATTTAGATGCACCTTGCTAACTGGGCAAAGAGAAATGAACATCCACACAATTCCACACCTATGATACTACTCATGATTAAAACAGCTCTGAGTTTCCATTCTTACGCCTTCCACATACACACACATTAATCTGACTAGCAAAAAAAAACCCAGCCAATTTATCATCTTAGACATAACATGAAACACAATTTGCAGACAGATTAATGTATTCATGTTTTTACTAAACACTTATATTTCCACTACAGTAGGGTCTATTTTAAGGTATATTTTAACAGGTATTGATGAATGTTTGTTAACTAGTCCCTTAAAAATCCTAACCTGGATAAGCCAAGCTTTAAATTTAACATGTTAGCTGACCCAGGTAAACCTTAGACTTAATACTATCTACAACTGCTCTATCTAGTCTAGGATTTCAATATGTTTGCGAACATGTTAAAATGCATCCTAGTAAAGAGAAGGCTTTTAAATATATGTAATTAACCCAGAAACTCCTTTAGTATGGTATATATTTTATTGATTGTATGAGTGTATTTTTAAAGCCCTAATATCTAGAATTTCTTAAAGCCTTTACATTCAGAATTGTTTTACATTGCATTTTTAGTACAGTAAATACTTTGCCCTCACATGTTTATGTGTATTAGTTATAAACAAGGGTAGAGTCTGCAAATGTTTACTGCTGCTTATCATTGAATGGTAAGTATTATCCTTTTGTTAAAATCTGTTTGTTCACTAAACTATACCAGCTCACCAGGACATAATTTTTTACTCTACTATTGATCTTCTTGTCGTTATGCAAAAGTATGCACATAAGAATGCAAGTCAAATTCTTTCTGTGGAATGCCCTAATATCTCATAGTGAGTACAAGATAAAATGATGAATAATAAGAAGTAAATAGTGAATTATGATACATACTTGTATGAAATGAACATGCTTTGCTTCAAACAAAAAAAAATTCTAGTTCTTCAAGTAACCTACTTCTTTAGTTAGTTTCAACAGTTGTGTCAGAATGGAATTACAACAACGGTGCTTGTGAACAGGCAGCAATCTTTGAAATAATGTTTTAGGAACAAGAAAGGTTTTAAGAAATTAGCCTGATTTGTTTTTAATTGATCTCATTTGAGAATGGCAACATGTCAAACTATTTCTAGGGTGAGAAACTATTCTTCCTGCTAGTGAAAATGCCATTATCTTCTGATTCAAATGACTGCAAACAAAACAAAACATAACTGCTATTCAAAACATTACTATGAATAATGGATGTTAGTCTCCAAGGGATAGTATTAAGAGACCTAGAGGAGACAGGTGCTAGAGTGCTGATCTCTACGCAACTTCAGGTTCTGTGGGAGGGCTTTTTGGTTTTACTTAAGAACCAAAAGAAAACAGTGAGTATTTACTGCTTTTTTGTGTGTGTATGTATATACATATACATACATATATATGCATGTGTATGTGCATGTACATACGTGCACCCACCCATATACAGTCACACACACAGAGCCTTACTGTAAGGCTTGTGAGTAAAATATCTGATATTTCTTGCACTATAGTACTAAACAAGGTTCTCTCCCACTGTTCAGTAGAGAAAGCGAGCAAAAGAATGGCAGTTATTTGGAACTGAGGAATGAATGAATGAAAGGAGGTGTGTGGTATGTTTCTCCCCACCACATATGACAGCCCTCAACAGTTCCATATAAATGGGGCCATAGTAAATTGATTCAATATGTACAATTAATTTTTTTATCACAATTAAGGGGACAAGGTTATGGGTATGCTTTCATCATTACAGAAATCCCCTGCACTGATAACACTGGTCTACAATTTTTTAGAAGTCGTCTGTTTCAGAGATAAAATGTGCTATTTATTATGTATTTTGATGTGCTGAATTCAAATATGACAATTAAAACAACTGATTGGCTACTGTTTCCAAGATATTTAAGTTTTTACATTTTACGTCTTTGTATATTGTGTAGATAGTAGAGTTAATCATAAATTGTAAACCTAGGTCTTTTCATGTGTTTATGGTTGCTTTACATGATAATATTTCACCTGTCCTGTTTATGTAACACTTTAAAAATCAGCAAAAGGGTTATATAAATAAAATTTATTATGAAACAAACAAAAGGCAAAAAACTATTATGTACATAGTTTAGTCCTATTCAGTGTCTACTCGGCGCTTCTTGGCTTGTCTCTTGTATTCATTAAATGGAACATCTCTTGTCACTGTCCAGCAATAGTCTGCAAGCATTGATGGGCTCTATTTGCACCATTTGTTGCAAAGTCCTGGTGAAATCTCTCGCCGTGCTCGTCGCTCACTGCTCTGCAGTTCGGTGGAAAAAAATCTAGATGAGAGTGCAAAAAATGTATCTTTAGTGACATGTTGCAACCAAGGCTTTTGTATGCCTTGAGGAGGCTTTCCATCAACAACCTGTAGTTGTCTGCCTCGTTGTTTCCGAGAAAATGTATTGCCACTAACTGGAAGGCTTTCCATGCCCTCTTTTCCTTGCCACGCAGTGCATGGTCAAATGCATCATCTTGAAGAAGTTCACGAATCTGAGGACCAACAAAGACACCTTCCTTTATCTTAGCTTCACTTAACCTTGGAAATTTTCCACGGAGGTACTTGAAAGCTGCTTGTGTTTTGTCCATGGCCTTGACAACATTCTTCATCAGACCCAGCTTGGTGTGTAAGGGTGGTAACAAAATCTTCCTTGATTCAACAAGTGGTGGATGCTGAACACTTTTCCTCCCAGGCTCCAATGACTGTCGGAGTGGCCAATCTATCTTGATGTAGTGGGAATCATAACAGAAGTTATCTGCACTGTTCACACAAGTACGAGGCATCTCTGCTCACTTTGGCTAAACAGAAATGTGTACCTTTGGAAAATCAAACACTGACAAATAAGAAAGCACGACACTGTATGATTTCTAGAGCTGATATAGAGCAATTTGTTCAGCAGAGTGATGTAAGCTTCGTTATGATTGCATCATCCATGACTTCTAGGAATAATATGATACAATTCATATCATGTATGACGCAATACCAGCTTCAGATTGCATCATTCATTGTTTTGCCTAAAAAGCAAATACTGTACAGACCCACTCATAGATTTATTCATAGATCCAGTCAAAGATGTATTTTAGTCATTTCTGGTTTAAATTGAGATCCTTTCCCTTTATAACTCACTTATCCTCCTCCATTCGCAAGTCAAGGGTCGTATATACTGACCCAATAGCATATCTTGAAAACTAGAGCCAATCAACAATTTTAAGCATCATTTTCGTTCTCAGTGACCCAGAATTGGTAACGTTTGACTACATTTATTTCAGAAGCATTTTGGCTGTAGAGCAGTATAATTGGAGTATTTTGCAGCATGATCTTGGGATCTAAGTATGGGTACATCTACACTACAGCGCTAGTTCGAACTAACTTAGTTCGAATTAGTTAATTCGAACTAAGCTAGTTCGAACTAACGCGTCTAGAACTAAAAACTAGTTCGAACTAGCGTTTTGCTAGTTCGAACTAGTAAGTCCACATTGAGTGGACTCTGAACAGGGCTTAAGGATGGCCGGAAGCAGTGCCGGCAGGGCATAAAAGGAGGACTTAGAGCATGGAGATGCTGTCTCAGGCTAGCCGAGGGCTGCGCTTAAAGGGTCCCGACCCCCACCCCGGACACACAGTTCTAAGGGGTGCCCCGCTTGCAAAGAAGTTCTGGCTTGGAGTGCCCTGAGTGCCCACACTGGGCACATCACACCACTCGGCCATCAGCCCAGCTGCACTTGCCGCAGGCTGCCATCTGGGGAGAGGGAGTAATTGGGGGGCTGCAGGAGAGCTTCCACCCCCAGAAGCCCGCAGAGCCAGCCCAGTCCTCCCCATCGGGGGCTCGTACCCCATTCCTCCCTCACCTCCTTCCACTTACCCTTCCCTAGCCCCTCTTCTTATTGATGTACAAAATAAAGATAACGTTTCTTCCAACATTGACTCTGTCTTTATTGAAAAAAACTGGGGGACACTGGGAAAAGGAGGTGGGAGAGGGGAAGAGAAAGGCTGGGAGAGGGGAGGGCAACTAACATGATCAGGGGTTGGGAACAGGTCCCAGATGAAGAAAGGCTACAGAGACTGGGACTGTTCAGCTTAGACAAGAGGAGACGGAGGGGGGACAGGATAGAGGTCTCTAAAAGCAGGGGTTGGGTGGAGAGGGTGCATTCAGAAAAGTTCTTCCTGAGTTCCCATAAAGAAGGACTAGAGGACACCAAAGGAAAGGAATGGGTAGCAGGCTTGAAACTAGTAAGAGAAAGTTGTTGTTCTTGACAAAGCAAATAGTTAACCTGTGGAACTCCTTGCTGCAGGAGGCTGTGAAGGCTACAACTAGAACAGAGTTTAAAGGGAAGTGAGATAAAGTGATGGAGGTTGGGTCCATGGAGTCCTATTAGCCAGAGGGTAGGAGTGGTGTCCCTGCCCAAAGTTTGTGGAAGGCTGGAGAGGGATGGCACGAGACAAATGGCTTGGTCATTGTCTTCGGTCCATCCCCTCCAGGGTCCCTAGGGTTGGCCGCTGTTGGCAGACAGGCTACTGGGCTAGATGGACCTTTGGTCTGACCCAGTACGGCCATTGTAAGCTCAGGGCTCAGTGTCGGGGGTCTCAGTGGACCCCCTTGATTTTCATGCACACCTGGTCCTGGGTGGCCAGGCTGGCAGCTCTCCTGCCCTAGACGGCCACTTTCCTGTGCCTAGTGCGGAGATCGTGGACGAGGTCCACGATGTCCGCACTAGCCCAGGAAGGTGCCCGCCTCTTGCGGTCCAGGGCAAGCTCCCGGGAGCCGCCAGCCTGGTCCCGGCAAGAGGGGGTGGGCTGGGGGGCATCGGGTGGGTGGCTCTGTGCCGTGCCAGGTGCAGGGTCTGCTAGCTGGGTGCTGGCAGGCTTGCACCTGGCACGGGCACCGTAGCCAGCCCGTGCCCCTTTAAGGGGTCCGGGGCCGGGAGGGGGGCATAGAGTTTCCCTGGTGTTGGCCAGAGTGGCCACCAGGGAAACCTGGGGAGGGCTAGCCTCCCACTAGTTCGAACTAAAGGGCTACACAGCCCTTAGTTCGAACTAGCTAGTTCGAACTAGGCGTTAGTCCTCGTAAAATGAGGTTTACCTAGTTCGAACTAAGCGCTCCACTAGTTCGATTCAAATTCGAACTAGCG
This sequence comes from Pelodiscus sinensis, assembly GCF_052426305.1. Classification (NCBI taxonomy): domain Eukaryota; kingdom Metazoa; phylum Chordata; order Testudines; family Trionychidae; genus Pelodiscus; species Pelodiscus sinensis. The sequence goes on along the minus strand of NC_143056.1, from coordinate 52,116,412 downwards.
GAGCGCTAGTGTAGCACCTATTAAAGTTAGTTCGAACTAACGTCCGTTAGTTCGAACTAACTTTGTAGTGTAGACATACCCTAAGTAATTTAACTATTCTTTTCCCAAGTGCTTGTTAACAGCAGATAGGTAGTAGGGATGTGAAAGGTTAACCAGAAAACATCACGCCTAATGGTTCCGGTTAACCGGTGGGGCTGGTGTAGCTCCCTGCTTGCTATAGGAAGGGGGTTCCTGCAGCTCCACAGGGCCTGCCATGGACAGGAGAACTCCAGCGCAGCTGGAGCAGCCCCTATCCATGGCAGGTCCAAACGTGTTGGGGGAGGGGAAGGAGGGCCACCCCAGCCCAGCTGTGGCAGGCAAGGGGACCACTCCAGACCCCCACTCATCGGTTAATCAGTTAAACATCATGCTTAACTGGTTAACCAATTAAATGGTATTTTACATCCTTAAATGGTATTTTACACCCTTACCAGCTGGTCTCCTAGTATCCACTCCTCTCTCATTGTTTTCGTTGTGATGCAACATACACATAATTTCCCTAATATTGCGCATCTTCATTGTACACCAGGCCTGCAAAACATATGGCCCGCGCGCCACATGGGCTCACTGTGCGACCTGTGACCGGGTCCGGATTAAGGGGCGGGCTAGCCAGGGAGGTGGCCGGGGCACCAATCTATGGGGGGGGGGGGGGGGCGCTAAAACATCCCAGCATCCAGAGTCACTCCCCCTCACCGCTTTCCAAGTAGTGCAGACCTGATGTACACAATTACAGTAATTGTTTCCTAGGACAACTTGCTACAAGACCATCCCCCTTCTACTCCCGCCACACAGAGGTGAAGACACTTCCAGGCAATATGGTCCTACTGGAGTGTCTTCTATAGCCAACAGCTGCCTTCAGGAACCCTTTTCAAGTAAGGAGAGAAAAATTTAACCACCATGTGGGAGCAAGTGGCAACATCTAACAGTATCCATAACTACACAGAGATTCAGCTATTAATGAATATTATAGCTAAAATACTCTCCCAGCCAAATACTTAAATCTGGCTATTACACAACATCTCATCTGTAAAACTCAAACAAAGTGCCTTCAAAAAACAGGTCAGTATCATTATTCCTATTTTACAGATGAAGATCTTGAGGTCCAGGAAGGGAAAGTGACTTGTCCAAGATCACCAAGTGTGACGGACCGGGCCGTGTCTGGGCACAGCTTAGGGCGTCCGCTCAGAGCGAGTTGCTCAAATCCGGGGCTCTTTACAGTCCCCCTGACTGGCGACCTCTCCACACAGGCCACAAACCAGTCTCACAGAGCGCTTCAGCTGCCTGCCTGAAGCCTCCTGAGCAAAACCCCTCCGACACCCCAGCAATATCCGTGCCCCCGATGGCCCCGGGCCTATACACAGGTGGGGGGTCCTAACACCCAATCCCACCTACCCCGAACAAGTCCTGTCCGGTTCCAAGAAACCAGCCACAGATCCCTGGTCAATTTACCCTCTGGACCTTACCCACAAATCACGCTGGGCCAATCCTTTAGAATCTATATCTAAAGGTTTATTATTACAGGAAAGAAAAGCCTGAGAGTAAGGTTATTAAAGTACAGTACGTTACATGCACCGAATCTCCCAGTCCTCGATGCAGGCTCTAGCAGAGATGTTGCAGCTGCTGGTTTAAAAGTTCTTATTGCACATCCTGCGATCAGGATGGGTTCACAGGTCTTCCGGGCTCTTCAATCCCTGCAGTGCTGCCTCTGGGATGAAGTGCTGAGCTGAGAACAAAATGGCATCGACCACATGGCCTCTTTATACTCCTTCCTGGCCTCTTCTTGCATGCAGCAGGTCACCTGGTCAGAGGCCAATCTCTATGTTTCCTGCTGGCTGCCCTCAGGTGACAAATCCCATTCTTTGGGTGTGTCCATAGCCTATTGAGAGCCATTGTTCCACAGGGCTTTGCTACTCAGCCTGTCCATAGCCATGCTTAACCACATTCACGGAAATATTCAGCTTCCACACAGATTACAGTTTCCTACCTACACACATAGACATTATACACTCACATAAATAGTGTACATAAGATTAACAAACAATAAGCTCCCATTCAACACCCCACATGGCTCCCTTTCATACAGATTTCTGGGGCCAACACCCCCACCTAGGGGTGCAGCAGCGATCTGGCTGCTTCCCTCCCATTCGGTAATGTGACACCAAGTCCTACAATAGATTCAGAAACTGAACCTAGGCCTCCTGAGTCTGGATCCAGTGCCTCAACTATCATGTCTTCCAAGGACCAAGGTGGTGTTGAGGGTTCTGGAGGCAGCAACAGAAAACCAATGATTAAGCTCACTCTAGTTTTTACAACATTGGGCATGGGAGGAGAAAGAGAAAAAAAAATAAGTTGAACTTCATTTTACTACCACCCTTTTTCCACAAAAAATTATAAAAAAGAACCATCTGATCTTAATTTTTTTGGTCTTGAGTCATATTGCATTTTACTTGCTTATTTGACTATTATTGGATTGGGCTTTTTTATTTTGTGTGTTGTGTTGTGTTGTGTTTACAAACCCCTTTTAAAATATAAAATTACTAGCAGCACACTTTTTTACTATCTATCCTAACTGTGGTTTAGATAACTTGGGAACAGGTATTCACGTGAAATGTTTGCTCAATTACTGAATCTGCTAACAATCTCAAAGACATATTCTGCTTTGTACTTCTTTAAGAAACCTAGCTAATAAAATACTTTGAAAAACAGAAGCACAATATTTAAATTGCATGAAAGCACTTAATAACAATTTGCTTAATTTGACTCTTTCTTTAGTCTTCAAATATCCTACCATACCACTATCTTGGGAAAACTGAAACATGAGTAGGGAACACTGTGAAAACATATTTGGGAGAGCAAGTTTTGGGTTCTAATTTATCGCAAATTTTTCTTTAAAAATGCCTAGAGAGCTTGAGACTGCTTGCACTCTTCAAAAGTGTATTCTTCAGAAGCGGGTTGTACCCACGAAAGCTCTTGATACAATCTACATGTTTTGTTAGTCTTTAAGGTGCTGCTAGACTATTAGTTGTTTTTTTAAATTTTTCCAGTTACAGACTAACTCAGCTACCCCTCTGCAGGGAATGTTTAGTTAGATGTGATCAGGTTATTTTATTTATTTATTGGTTTGTGGGACTTCTCTGTGCTGATATGCAACCCCCTTTCCCATACACTGTAGCTCTTCAAGTGAATCCCAAGGAAGCAATTCTCTGTGCTTTTAATCTGCCTTTTTTCAGTTACCCTGTAACACCTGGCAACCCTGTATGCTTTACCAAATCCATCTTCTTTGTTAATAAAATCACCTTTTTAAAACTATAATCTCATTCCTGTGTCCTGGAAGGCAGGAGATTCTGTGTGCACATGCCTGAGACTGAAGGTCATCTATTAGGAACTGCAAGTTATTTTCAAGCTTTCTCCAGAAGAGGGCTGAAAGAGCATTTCTCTGAATTATCAAAAGGGTTTGTATATTTTGGTGGTAGCAGTATACCACACAACGGCAGGGAATCTGTGACCATGGGGAGGTGATGTTTTTTGTTTTTTAAACGGAAGCCTTTAGAGGCAAGATATTTTAAAGTCTCTTGCAAACCCCCACTATCTGAACTCAAAGTGCCAGAGAGGGGAACAGCCATGACTGGCCGTCTTTTCTAGCCATGCAGTTGTCATATGACCATTTTTATTGACAACACGGGTTGCTTCAAACACAGTTAAGAGAAATAGCAGCCATTCTGAATAAGAAAAAATCTGGGAGTGATTTTTTAATTACCATTTATAAATTTGCTTACTTGCAACCTAATTTCAGTAAGTGTACATTCAAGGATAACCAGTTTTAGCTATGTGGAAAACCAGCTGTTTGCTAGCAAAAGGGTAATGAAAAAAATATTTCAACACTAAACACTTCTTAAAAGTCTACTTTTTAAATTAATACATTTAACTAAAAATCCCCAGAAAATTAATAATTACCCATAAATTATGAGCTCTTAATTTGGGGAAAATAGAGGAAGTCTAGTCAGTGGTCAGGGCACCAGCCTAGGATTTGGGAAACCTGGGTTCAATTTCCTGCAAGTTTCCTGTGTGAATTTGGGCAGCTCACTTAGTCTTTCTGTGTCTCAGTTTCCCCATCTGTAAAAACAGTGATAAAAATACTTCCCTATCTCAGAGGGATGGTGTGAGGATAAATATATTAGAGAGCATTTAAGAAGCATTTTGAGAACTACTGATGAAAAGTGCTATATAAGGCCATATCTACATAACACATTTTTGCCAACACGTTACATCAGCACAAAGTGAATATATCATTTGTGCATGTGAATAATTGGCTTCTTGCACCAGCTCTGCATTTGAGAACCAGGAATACTTGTGTCAATACTCAGTGCAGAACTCCCTAGGTAGGTATCCCAGCATGCAAGTTGCAAGTGTCCATCATGCTGTCTTTTGGAAACCTCTGGCAATGCACAGTGGGGCAAATATCATTCACACATGGATGACCAGGAACAAGAGGTCAACTTCCTGGCATGCATCTTTTTCACGTATTATCCTCTAGATCCCATACTTTTCAAGCCTTTTAAAAAAATCCCATGAACCCACATCTCACCTTTTTTTCTGACATTTCAGACAGAAGTGGAAGCCTGCAAAGTTCTGTGCTATTGTCATGAGCATTGCAATCACAGGATGCATTGCAATTCACCCTTGTGAATGTGCAGAGTTATAAGAAAAAAATGAATCATGAGGGAATGACAATTTTGTGGAAGATTTCCATGCGACATTGGGAGAACCAATTCAAGGATTTTGGTGGCAATCACAAAGCAGCTTCAGATGATGGAGCGCTGCTTCAGGGTCTAAGAAATTAGCACTGATCAGTGGGATTACATTATATTGCAGGTATTGGATGAAAAGAATAGCTGCAAAACTTTTGAGTGTATAAGATCACCTGCCTATATCTCTGTGTCAAGCTCACCCCATCCCACCAGGACAAGCACACCAGAAAGACAGTGGAGAGGCAGGTGGTGATTGCACTATGGAAACTCTCAACACCAGACTGCTAACTAGTAAGTGGGAAATTATTTTGGAGTAGTAAAAATCCACTGTGGGAGCCACTGACATGCAAGTATTCAGGGCCATTAATCATCTCCTGCTACAAAGGACTTCCAGCAACATTCAGTACATAGAGGATGGATTTGTAGCAGTGGAGACCCGAACTGCAGAGGAGAGATTGACAGAACACATATCCCTATTTTGGCACCAGATAATCTTAACACCAAAAAAGCTACTTTTCTATGGTTATGTAACTGTTGGTGGGACACCAGGAATATGTCACTGACTCGCATCTTTAAAAACACAGAACTGCTCAGAGCTACAAGCAAGGACTTTCTTTCCTGACCAATAGATTATAATGAGTAATACTGAAATGCCAGTTCTGGTTCTATGAGAACCCAGCCAGCCCTTTCCTCCTCTATGTCACAAAGCCAAACACTGGCCATCCTGACTACACCATGGAAAGATTCAACTACCGGCTCAGTAGGTGCAGAACAACAGTTGAATGTGCTCTGGATAGACTGAAGGGATGCTGGCATTGTTTACACATAAGATTGTCTCTCAGTGAAAAATACAACCCAATGATGATAGTTGCCTGCTGCGCCCTACATAATATATCTGTGAAGCAAAGGCAGAAAAGCTGGAGGATGAATTTGAACAACCAGCCACAAGGGCTATTACAAAAACTCAACACAGAGCTATACATCTCTAGGAGGCCTTGCAAAAGCTCTTTAAAATGAGCCATAGTAATGCATTATTGTGTACTGTGTTCTACCTGGCCCTGCTGTTTTGAGTACCATTAAAATTGTGTGGTGGTTGGTATACATCTATGAACATAACATTGTCAATGTGTCTGTTAATTTTCTAGAAATTACTGTACATTTATGATTATTACACTTTGTCACAGAACCTGTGAATTCCCCATACAACATGCCCGTAGATATCCACATTTTTACAGCCAGTCCATAGCTGTGCCTGCACAGACTCTTCTCACAAGCCGAGAGAGCCAATATCTCCCATCTACAGAACATGTAGACCCAGCCAGAGCATGTCTGCAGCATGGTCGGATGGGCAGCTTCTGGGTGTACTTACCAAGCTGGACATTCTGGAAAAGAAATTTCAAAAATTAACAAAGTTTTAATGGGGAAAGGGATTTTAGTGTCCATGGCCTCTGGGCACTAAACATCACAACTGTGAGGACAGGCATCAGTGTCAGGCATTATGGAACAGCTGATGAAGGACTGTTAGGCTCTACATAGGTGTCTACACTTACTCTGAATTAACTTCAGTACATCAACCATGGCTCAGTGTTACTCAGGGAGGTGATGTTATGCATCAGTGTGACAAGGCACTTACATCAGTGAGAGACAAACATAAACATAGACACATTGACAACTAGGTCAAAGCAAGATGGCTTACATCAACCTAACTTCTAGTGTAGACTAGGCCTGAAATGGATATTTATTATTCACAAAGAAAAAAAAAGATTAGGTCAGGGAGAGACTAACCTCAGCTTTAAATAATTATGATAACAGTAGCCGCATTATTACATTTTTATAGTATATACATTTTAAAAGAATTTAATTTTTTATTTTTTTTAAAAAAGGGACCAAAGGCCAACTATTTCATACAGAAAATCCCCTGCTTAATAAGGTATCTGAAACATATATGGGCCCAGTTAAAACACAAAATAATGATTTAAACAGCCCAAAATTGAAAATAAACAGCAACAAGAAAAAAAGAGAAACAAAGAGTTTAAACTTTAAACATTTAGATTTCCCAATCCACAACTATCAACTATCAATGTAATGCTATCATTTAACCTTTTTACAGAAACGATACCTGTAATCAGTAACCAAGAATAGCAACCAGTTCTTAAAACCAACTCTGTGAACCTAATTCTTTCCATATTGCAAATTTATTTTATATCATGATTAACTCGCTGTCTGGATCATCAGTGTTATCTGCTTCCCCAGTCACTATTGAAAGTGATCTGTTTTTCTGGCTGAATCATTTGAATAAATAATATCCAGTCATCTGACTGAAAGTATTCATTACACTCAAGCTGCAGAACATAATCAGCGGCAGCAGATCAAATTTAGTAGCTTCAGCAACAAAGATGATGGCATTATTCACAAATCCTTTTTTCTCTGAAATTGCAAGAATTTGATCTGGCATTGTTCGTTGATAGATGTCTGCCCAACCTCATAGAACATGCTTATGTCACTCATTTAAAATATTTCCACCTTTAAAAAATGGTTCAGCCTTACCGTGGTATTTTACTATGATTTCAGATTTCAGCATCTTAATTGTTTTGAGAAAATCTAGTGCTTCTCTTTGGACAATTGATGAGCTGGTGACAAACTTCCAGTAAAATAAATAGGACCATTTTTGCAAATAACATCAGCATAATATGGAAAATGCTTAGGTAAAGGCTTAGCTTCTAGTAAAGAACTCATGCAGGGATGTCAGAAAATTAAGGAGAACGATTTAGAAGCATATAGCAGTTGGGATCAGTAGCTAGGTAAGAGCAGCAAACTGTCCTTTCTTATCCTGATTCAGTAGCCTAGTCTCTGATAGAATGCATTTGAACAATCAACCATTTTGCATTATTTAACTATACAGGAATGCCTGTTTGTTCTTTATCATAGTAGTCCATTCCTAACTTGAAACCAAATGTGTATTTTTCTGCATTGACTATTTTAGTTCTTATAGATTAGTGTTGAGTAATGCAATGCATGATTTTAAAATCTCTCAGTTTCTCCACAAAGTGACATCCCAGCATACTCTGCAAGCCTTCTGTGTAATCAGAACATGCACAGTTGGAAGTCAGTGCTCAAGACACTTCAGTACTTTTAATCAATCAGTGTGCATTTTAAGTGAGTTATTTGCAGCAAGCAAACTCCCAGACCCTGGTCAAGTCCCAGATTTAACAGGTTTCTAATATTATCCTAAGCACACAATACAAAACAATTTTATTTCAATATTAACGAAAGAAGTGGTTTAGAAGAAATAACAAAATTAACACTTCTAAAAATAATACTCAGGAATGTGTAATGATCAATTGTAGTGGTCTTCTCAAGGTCTTCTTTGCATCTAGCTGGTGCATTATAATGTATGTGCATGGTCAGCCAAAAAACCTTCCCCTACAGCTGCCAGGAGTCCAGTTTATGACCAGAATACCCAGTTGGCTGCAGTAGCCAGCTCCATGTGTCTTCCAGAAGTGGTCAGCATGCCCTCTAGCTTGTAGGTGCAGGGGCAGCCAAGGGGCTACATGCGATGCCCCTGGCTGCCTGCAGATACCATTCTGAATGCCTAGCTTTTATTGGCCAGAAACCACAGCCAATGGGAGCTGTGGTGGCAGTGCCTGCATACAGGGACAGTGTGCACAGCCTCTGGCCACTCCTGCTAGAAACCACCACAACCCTCTCCTCCAATTCTGAGCCCTCCCACACTCCAAACCCCTTGATCCCAGTCCCAAGCAAGCCACTTCCTCCACTACAAACCTCTTATTCCCACCCCATCTCCAGAGCTCTTACCCCAGTTAGAGCCCTTACTCTTTCCCATGCCCCAAACCCCTGTCCCAGCCTGGAGCCTCCTCTTGCACCCCGAACCTGTCATTTCGGATTCCAACCCAAAGCCTACACCCACAGCCTAGAGCCCACTACCCCACACCTCCACACTCTGACTCAGCCCAGAACTGCCTCTCACACTCCAAACCCCTCGGTCCCACCTCCCAGTCTGGAGCTCCCTTCTCTACCCAAACCCCATCTCTAGGCCCAGCTCAAGAGCCTGCATCCATAGCCAGAGCCCTCATACCAACCCATCCATTGTGTAAATGGATGTGTGAGCAAGGATGGGGTTGCCATATTTGGGGTCGGAAAGGAATTTTCCTCCATGGTAGATTGGCAGAGGCCCTGGAGGTTTTTCGCCTTCCTCTGTAGCATGGGGCTCGGGTCACTAGAGGGAGGATTCTCTGCATCTTGGGGTCTTTGAACCATCGTTTCAAGAACTTCAATATCTGAGATATAGGTGAGAGGATTATTCTAGCAGTGGGAGGGTGAGATTCTGTGGCCTGCATTGTGCAGGGGGTCAGACTAGATGATCAAAATGTTCCCTTCAGACCTTAAAGTCTATGAGTCTATGATGGAGGAGAGCAAGAGATGGGGGGGGGGGGAGGAAAGGGGGAAGTGAGCTGGGGGCAAGGCTTTGGAGAAGGACAGGAGCGGGGCAAGGGTGTTTAGTTTTCTGCAATCAGGAAGCTGGCAACCCTAACCTCCCCTCAAGAAAATAAACTTGACTATAATGGACTGAGCATGAAACTTGCAATATACGTATGACCAGTTTCTCTGTGAACTTCTGAAAAAAATACTAGATGGCTCAAGCAGTAGTGAGCTTTCAGTTCTAAGCCACTGGTTTGAAGTAACCCTGGTTGGGAGTGCGGAAAAATTTTCCCTTGTATATTAGGTTTTTATTTTTGAAGTCTAGCACATCAGACTAAATGCTTGGATAGCAGTTTCTTCCAAGCAGCAGATAAAAACAAAATATTAGCATTTTTAATGGTCCATGAAGCAGAGGGTCTAGCCTTCTCTTATCCTTCTGGTCAATATTTAGTAAGCAGTACTAAACAGATGCCAGTCATCTGAAGAAGTGGGTTTTGCCCACAAAAGTTCATGATACCATCTACACATTTTGTTAGTCTTTAAGGTGCTACTAGACTATTTGTTGTTTTTTAAGTTTTTCCTGTTACAGGCTACCCCTCTGAAGCTTTTGCACATGCAAGGCACTGCATTCAGCCATATGGAAAGGAAATCCATCAACTACACAAAGAAACTCACACAGATCCAAACAGACATCATCTTCCTTTCCAAGTGCAAACAGATGAACATCATACCTAAGGGACTAAGGGTGAAAAACCCACTGCAATTGATGTATCCCACAGTGAATAGCCAGAGACTATGCCACACTCTCACCAAGAAACTCAGGAACCACCTTATCAGCATTCTGTACAACAAACAGAAGAAAATCAAGGAGGAGCTCTCAACATTAGAAACTATCATAAAAAACCAAGCTTCTACACACAATTCATCTTTTCTAGCCTTTACTAAAATTCAACAAATCACCTACAAGAATCACGTCATCTCCCTTCAGAAGAAAAAGGACAATAAGCTACTCAAACTCCTACATGCCTCAGGAGCTCTCATTACCAATAGTTTCAACTCACCTAGCAACACTGTCAACCTATCCAACCACAATCACAGTCCAGCAAAGGAATCTGTCCTATCTAGAGGACTCTCCTTCTGCCCCACCGCACCCATGAATATGATTCAGATCTGGAAGACTATTTTCACCGCCTCCACCTAAAGGAATATTTCCAACAGACTGATGTACAACACACGGACCTTGCTGCTCCCCCATTTCCCTCCGCTCGCCAATCTCTCAAGAGAAAGGCTTCTATGTGGATCCCTACTAACGGTCGTAATGAGAGTCTTGATTTCTACATTGACTGCTTTAGCAAATATGTGCTCGAGCTGACATTGAGCAAACAACAACATATAACATATAACCTCAGTCATGCAGAACGCAATGCTATACACAACCTTAAAAAAAATCCTAACATCATAATTTAAGAGGCTGACAAAAGAGGCACTGTAATCATCACGAACAGAACAGATTATGAACAGGAGGCAACCAGACAACTCACCCACACCAAATTCTACAAGCTTCTCTGCTGTGATCTCACTAAAGAATACAAAAAAAGAAAAAAAAACAACCCTGAAACATCTGCTCATGAGGTTCCCTGATGCTGCTTAGGACCGAATTTACACTCCCCCAATCCCTGACCAGGAGTCTTCTAGCTGCTATCCAAGATACACAAACTTAAAAATCCCGGACAACCCATCATGTCAAGCATTCGCACACTTACAACAGGATTATCTGGTTATATTAACTCTCTCCTCAGACCCTGTGCTACCAGCACTCCTAGCTACCTTCAAGAAACCACCGACTTCCTGAGGAAACTATAAAACATCAGTAATCTACCTGAAAATACCATCCTGGCCACCATGGATTACAGGCTATCAGGAACACCATCTGATTACAGTTCTCTGCAACTTTGTCCTCATTCACAACTACTTCCAATTCAGAGACAATTTGTATCTGCAAGTCAGTGGCACAACCATGGGCATCGCATAGCACCACAATATGCCAGTGTCTTTAAGGCTGATGTTGAACAACGTTTCCTCAGCTCTCGCCCCCCAAAGACTCCTACTCTACTTATGCTACATCAGTGACATCTTCATCATATGGACCCATGGGAAAGAAGCCCTCAGAGAATTTCACAAGGATTTCAACAACTTCCACCCCACTATCAACCTCAGCCTGGATTAGTTCACACGATAAATCCACTTCCTTGGCACTACAGTACTATTAAATGATAGACAAATTTCCACCAACCTACACCGGAATCCTACCAACTGCTACACTTGCCTTCATGCCTCTAGCTTCCATCCCAGACACATTACCCAGCCAAACCCTAAAATACAACCGGATTTGTTCCAATCCCACAGAGACAAACAGCTACAGGATCTAAATAGAGCATTCTTAAAACTGAAATAGCCTCCCAGAGAAATGAAAAAGCAGATAGACAAAGCCAAAAAAGTACCCAGACATAAACTACTTCAAGACAGGCCCAAAAGAGAAAACAACAGAATTCCACTTGTTATCACCTACAGTCCTCAACTTAAACCTCTCCAACCCATTATCAACAATCTACAACTAATCTTGGAAAATGACCCCTCACTCTCAGAGGCTTGGGGGAAAAGGCTAATTCTCGCTTACAGACAACCCCCTAGCCTCAAACAAATTCTTTCCAGTAACCACACAACACACCTCCATCATAATCATGCAGGAACCCACCCCTGCAATCAGCTCAGGTGCCAACTCTGTCCGCACATTTACGCAAGCAATTTCATCACTGGACCCAATGACATCAGCCACCAAATCAAAGGCTCATTTAACTGCACATCAACTAATGTGATCTATGTCATCACATGCCAGCAATGCCCTACTGCCATGTATATTGGTCAAACTGGACAATCTCTATGGGAAAGAATTAATGGACACAAATCAGATATCTGAAAAGGCAATACATAAAAACCTGTTGGAGAATACTTTAATCTTCCTGGACACTCATTAATCCATTAGTGGATCTCCAAGTTACAATTTTGTTTCAGGCCAATTCCACAAGCCAAATACACAGAGAAGGACTGGAACTTAACTTCATTCACAAGTTCATTCTTATGATAATGGTCTGAACTGGGATAGAGGATGGCTGGCACACTATTTTCCACCTTTTAATGACTTAAACAACCAATCCAAACAATGGAGGTGCTAATGGTTCTTAACAGCTTCTTGCAACTATTTGAACTATCTACTCACTGTCTCTCTTTTTCTTCCTCCCCTCCCCATTTTTCTTCTCCCCCACCCCTCCTTCCCTTATTTATTCTTGGATCTGGACTTATAATACTCTAGTCATCTGAAGAAGTGGGTTTTGCTCACAAAAGCTCATGATACCATCTACATGTTTTGTTAGTCTTTAAGGTACTATTACACTAGTTGTTGTTTTTAAAATTTTTAAGTCTGATACAGACTAATTCGGCTACCCCTTAGAATAAAAAAAAAATTGTTTGACACTATCATTCAACAGCCATTAATTCTGAGTATCTCAGTATCTTTGTCTTCCCACTATGAATGTCAAACCAGACACCCATAACCTACAAGGCAGAAGTCTAAATTAAATTAAATTAATGCAGATTGCCTATCTCCTAGGGTATGTCTACACTACAAAGTTAATTCGAACTAACGAATGTTAGTTCGAATTAACTTTCATAGGCGCTACATAGCGCGCCACTAGTTCGAACTTAATTCGAACTAGCGGAGCGCTTAGTTCGAACTAGATAAACCTCATTGCACGAGGACTAATGCCTAGTTCGAAATTACTAGTTTGAATTAAGGGCTGTGTAGCCCCTAAATTCGAACTAGTGGGAGGCTAGCCCTCCCCAGCTTTCCCTGGTGGCCACCTGGGCACCACCAGGGAAACTCATATGCCCCCCTCCCGGCCATGGAGCCCTTAAAGGGGCACGGGCTGGCTACGGTGCCCGTGCCAGGTGCAAGCCTGCCAGCACCCAGCCAGTAGACCCTGCACCTGGCACGCCATGAGCCAGCCACCCGATGCCCCCCAGCCCTCCGCCTCTTCCCGGGACCAGGCTGGCGGCTCTCGGGAGCCTGGCCAGGACCGCAAGAGGCGGGCACCCGCTTGGTCTAGTGCAGACATCGTGGACCTCGTCCACGAACTCCGCACTAGGCACAGGAAAGTGGCCGTCTAGGGCAGGAGAGATGCCAGCCTGGCCACCCAGGAGCAGGTTTGCATGAAAATCAGGGTGGTCCACTGAGACCCCCGACCCTGAGCCCTGAGCTTAGAATGGCCGTACTGGGTCAGACCAAAGGTCCATCTAGTCCAGTAGCCTGTCTGCCGACAGCAGCCAACCCTAGGAACCCTGGAGGGGATGGACCAAAGACAGTGACCAAGCCATTTGTCTCGTGCCATCCATCTCCAGCCTTCCACAAACAGAGGCCAGGGAAACCATTTCTACCCCCTGGCTAATACCACTCCATGGACCCAACCTCCATGACTTTATCTCACTTCTCTTTAAACTCTGTTCTAGTTCTAGCCTTCACAGCCTCCTGCAGCAAGGAGTTCCACAGGTTGACTCTGCTTTGTGAAGAACAACTTTCTCTTACTAGTTTGAAGCCTGCTACCCATTCCTTTCCTTTGGTGTCCTCTAGTCCTTCTATTATGGGGACTAATGAAGAACTTTTCTTTATGCACCCTCTCCACACCACTCATGCTTTTATAGACCTCTATCATATCCCCCCTCCATCTCCTCTTCTCTAAGCTGAAAAGTCCCAGTCTCTTTAGCCTCTCTTCATATGGGACCTGTTCCAAACCCCTGATCATTTTAGTTGTCTTCCCCTCTCCCACCTCCTTTTCCCAGTCTCCCAGAGTTTTGTTCAATAAAGAGAGTTTCTATTTTTGAACACACGTGTCCTTTATTTTGTACATCAGGAAGGGGGCCTAGGGAAGGGTAAGTGGAAGGAGGTGAGGGAGGAATGGGGTACGCGCCCCCGATGGGAAGGACTGGGCTGGCTCTGCGGGCTTCTCGGGGTGGAAGCTCTTCTGCAGCCCCCCGATTGCCTCCTCCCCACGGATGGCAGCCTGTGGCAAGTGCAGCCGGGGTGATGGCCGAGTGCTGTGATGTTCCGCGTGTGGGCACTCAGGGCACTCCAAGCCAGGACTGCTTTGCAAGCAGGGAACCCTGAGAACTGTCTGTCCGGGATGGGGGTCGGGTCCCTTTAAGCACAGCCCTCGGCTAGCCTGAGACAGCAGCTCCACGCTCTAAGTCCTCATCTGATGCCCTGCCGGCACTGCTTCCGGCCATCCTTAACCTCCGTTCAGGGTCCACTCTGTGTGGACACGCTAGTTTGAATTAGCAAAACGCTAATTCAAACTCGTTTTTAAGTCTAGCTGCGCTAATTTGAATTAGCTTAGTTCGAATTAACTAATTTGAACTAAGTTAGTTCGAATTAGCGCTGTAGTGTAGACATACCCCTAGAACTGGAAGGGACCTTGAAGGTCATCAAGTCCAGTTCCCTACCTTCACAGCAGGACCAAGTATCATCCCTGACAAACTTTTGCCCCAAATCGCTAAATGGCCTCCACAACGATTGAACTCACAACCCTGGATTTAGCAGGCCAATGCTCAAACCACTGCACTCTTCCTTTAGACTCGACTCTACTTTTTTCCATATGAAAGCAATTAAACATTTTACTGGGACCATAATTTCACTACTGCTCGTAATGCACTTTTGAACAGCCAGCATTTGTAATACCTGTGAGTTAGATCTATAATGTCTGGCAAAATTGTGAACTGAGTTCAGGCAGCAGCTTTGCAAATCTTGTCTAAAAATGCATAACTTCTTTCTATCCATGAGCATTCCCCTTAACAGGAAGAGTGAACTTGAAACGATTATGGTTCTTCCTTTCCCATTTCCATACTCAATGCCCTTTTTGCTTGTGTGTGCATAATATGCTTTTCAATGTGTTCATTTGTAAGTACAGGTAGCTGCTATAACAAAGTCAAGTTAAATATCGCTCCTTGGCTTATGCAGCACCCAAAGCCAGCCATAAAAACTGCCTTGTTCAGCTTTAATTTGTTTACTGAACTTGTTAAAGTTAGCTCTTGGTTTCTGATTAAGTAATCAGGACAACTTATTCATTTGGCCAGAGGCAAATATGATTTAGCATAGAGTGGATAGATCATTTAAGAAATACAAATACTTCTTCAATCTAAATGAGGTATGAAGAAGTAATGTATGCACTCATATAGCTAGAAACTCCGTTTCTTTTAAAACAGTGTTTCTTAAACTTTTTAAGACCAAGGAACATCAGACAATATTTTTTAGTGAGGAACACCAAGGATTTTTGGTTGAGAAAAAAAAAAGGTCGGGGGAAAAAAGGACCGGGGGGGAGTTTAAAAAAAAGTCACCTGCTCCTTTAAGGGCAGCCATTTTGAATTCTTGTAATACTTGGGAAGTAGAAAAGGAGTTTTAAGACAGTTTGAAATTAGAAATAAAAATAAGATATTTTGAAGAGCTCGACATTTCTGACAGTGCAATACAGGGAACAACCAATACTATGTCTGAATTGTAATGACACATAATTCTTAAATTAAAGCAAAATAAGATCCGTAAACTACCTGCCAGTTAGATAATCTCTTAGCTACAACTCTCAAAACTGGACTTTTAAAAACCAGAGTTCTTTTTAAAACTTGACTAAATCATTATTCTTCATGCTCTAATCAGTTCTTGCTGATAAAAATACATGTTTCCATCCAAATGAAAATAAGTATACATGCAAGACAGGTAACCACTCTTGACAGAATTCACAAAATGCTTTTTTTGTTATAAAAATATTAATGAAGTAACAGTTTTGTGCAGACATTTGCTACTCTGTCTACTTCACTTGTAAATACATTTTAAATGAGCTAATTGAGACTACATAAATTTGCAAGTGTTGTTGCTTTTCCTCCTGCATTTATTCACATTTCAACTCTTAAAATAGCTCATCTATTGCATTCTGGGGCGAGTGTGTGAATACAGTATTTAAAGCACATTGTTTGAGCATCTGGAAAGCTAAAAATCTCCAAACAGCCCATCCTCCTTAACATATTATTAGAGAATAAAATTAATCTTAAATTGCTTTGAATTATGTATAGTATGTTGCAAACTGTATTGTTTTTTACAGACTGCCTTTTTGGGTGTTTTAATCTCTCTTAATACTGACTGACCTGGAAAAAGAAAATTTGCATCAATAAATTATATCCAGTGAAACTGTCCAATCTTCTAATCAATAGATTATTTAGGAAATTCATTATATTTATTATGGTGCTTCCCAGAGAATGAATTATGACAAAGGCTTTTAAGAATGTCTTTGAAGTTTATGGATTATATGCTGTTTTCCAAGTGTTGAAATCACATATTTCCAGTTATTATATGTATATTACATATCAACCTGTTTGTGCCACTTCAGTTACTATAAAAAGACATTATGGAAAAAATTGTCAAGGAAAAGTTTTATAAAATTTAACAGTTTATTCATTTTAACACAAAAAAATTGCATTAATTAATTAATTATATTATTACAGAAAGCTAGGATAGCTGAGTGAAATACAGCTGAATAGGAAAACATTTTCTGGAAGATCACAGAGACAATAAAGCCATAATTAAGTTTATTTAAATTTTGTTCACTGAGATAGCCTCTTGAGATGACAGCTCATTTTCATGAGGACATCAAGACCACAATAATCATCAAACATAACTCCAACAGGAGTTAACGAGCCAAACCTACACTGCATGAATTTCCAGAATTTTAATGATTTAATATATACTGTATATGATAAGGAAGTGAGGTGAGAGACCAAACTCATCAATTTCACATATAATGAAAGGGTGGTTGAAAAGATATCCCATCAATTCTACAAATTATATTATAGGAAGTTAGTGCTCAGTGTACTAAAAACTGCTGTGTGACCTAATAGACAGAGAAAATGTCTCTCTAAATATTCGGAAGAGCACATAATAATTCTATTTCTCACTTCTTAAAAACCCGATGAACAAATTACCATAGAATCTTCAGGAACATTCCTTTCTAAATACAGTAAACTTCCAATAATCCAGCACCTTTAGGACCCAGGGGGTGCCGGATTATCAGATATGCCGGACTATCAGAAGGGGGGGCTATGAGGGGTCTAGGGTGGTGTGGGGGGGGGATGCCAACCCAGACCCTTCATAGCTACCCCTTCCGATAGTCTAGCTGTGCCCCAGGCGTCCCCGATTCAGCCGCTGCTGGTCAGTTTCAGCAGCAGCTGAATCGAGATGCCTGAGGCAGAGCAGCTGGGGTGCTGCCGGGTTGGTCCAGTAGCACCACCCCTTGGCGCTGCGAAACCAACCCGGCAGCACCCCAGTTGCTCTTGGGGACGCCTGGGGCAGAGCAGCTGGGGTGCTGCCGGGTTGGTCCCACAGCGCCAAGGGGCAGCGCTACCAGACCAACCCAGCAGCACCCCAGCTGCTCTGCCCCAGGCGTCCTCAAGTCAGCCGCTGCTGAAACTGACCAGTGACTGACTCCAGGAAGCCCGGGGCAGAGCAGCTCTGCCTCGGGCTTCCCGGAGTCAGCCGCTGGTCAGTATCAGTGGCGGCTGAAATCGGGGACAGCTGGGGTGCTGCCGGGTTAGTCCTGCAGCGCTGAAGGGCAGTGCTACGGGACCTACTGGCAGCCCCGCAGCTGCTCTGCCCCCGGCTTCCACGATTCAGCCACTGGTCAGTTTCAGCAGCGGCTGAATCGGGGAAGCCGGGGGCAGAGCAGCTCCAATGGTCCGGCTGCCCGGAGCACTTCCGGGTTCCTGATGGTGCGGGACCATCAGGAGTGCGGGACCATCAGATGCCAGACCAATGGCGTTTTACTGTACTACTTCATAACTGAACTATGCACTTCTAAGGTAAGTATAAGGAAAGATTTATAGTAATGAAAAACACATTATTAAAAATAAGCTCTCTTCTGGAGATTTCAATCACCATACTGTTTAACAATTACTAAGGGTACAGATCCTCTCTCTTTAAATTTTATAATGCACAAAATCCAAGGTGTAATTTGTTCTATATGGATGAAGATTTAAGTCCTCAACATTCCGTTTGATCACAGAAAAATATACTTCTAGGACTTCAGTTCCTAATCTCTTAGAAGAGTTCTCTGGTAATTACAAAAATGGAAGATGACAGTAATTTGTTATGATTAAGTGTAAATACTTCATACAAAAGCAAAAGCTCCTTTTACATAGCTCAATCTTGGTGAATTACAGTTTCAAAAAAGTATCAATGCAACTTGCCCTCAATCCCCTAGAGCAATTCAAGCTATGAACACAAGACATGCTTAAGTGGACGTTACGGTAATTATATCTTGTGTATCTGTGGAAAGATTTGAGGATGGGAAAAAAGCAGTGTACTCACATTCAATTGAAAACCTATTATTGGATAGATCCTTATCCTTAAGAAAGTGCTCAAGTGGAGGGGCAGAAAGAGCTTCACTAGAGCTGAATAAAGATTTTTGTACAAACTTTTTTTTCCCAACTGAAAAACATCTACTAAATCATGGTGCAAAGTCTTTTGGTAAAAAAAATTAAACATTGTATGTTGACATTTTCAAAACAAAAGCTTTTGACTTTTCCATACAAATTTTGCTTTAATTAAAAGGATTTTTAAAATGTAATAAAAATCCTCACAAAAAAAACAAAACAAATTAAAATTTTAATGTACATGGGATGCCCCCAAACAATGAAAAAAAATGATTCAGCCATCATACTGAAAATCAATTAGTTGGACTTCACTAATACTTACTAAAATATTATACAGTAAATTATTTCTTTTAAACGTCATTATCTAAAACTTTAGAAAGAAACAAAAACTGACCATACTGAAATATGCAGAACAAGTTGTCTTAATGTGTAAATCACTTTTAACAAGTACATGACTCATCTTCCATGCTTATTTTGGACCTGATCCTACAATTATTTACTTCTATGGCAGATCCCTTAAACCTTGACTTGCGTCTGAATAATTAATATAGCGAGGAAATACTTCTACTACTTCTAAGATACTCTAGCGCATACTACAATAATTAAACTGAAACAATTGGGGCAGCCACTGTCAAGCTCCACAAAGCATGGGCATGCCGAACTACCCATGGAAGGGATGACTATGAACACACCTCCTTTGGGCCACCAGGATGTTTCAGCAGAGGCACAGAGCTAGCAGCCAGAAGCCACTCTAGCCCTGCTGTGAAAATTGAGAAAAATCCAAGTTGCTAATGTTTCTGAAAAGGATAATGATTTGCACACTGCCAAGGAAGCCTAATGGTTTTATTTATCCTTGATTTTCAGGTTGGTCTGTTGTGTAATTATACAAAACAGTGCTACATAGTTTAACCACAATTTTTAAAAAAATACAAACGTCCTCATGATTAAGGAATCCGTTAAGAAGCTATAAAATTAACATATTTACTTTCTACTGTGGACATTAATATGTAAATTAATGAATATCAAAGAAAAACAAATGGATTTCACCTTTCTGTAATCAAACATTCTGGGAAAGATATATTTTCCTTTAAAAGGAAAACCATGCATGGATAAGGCTACCAAAAACTTAGCAATTATTAGTGAATAAATAAAACAAAGGAACAAAAACATGGCATTAATACAAATGTTTTAGCTAAGATCAAACCTCTTTGGGTGAGTTGTTTGCAAGTAACTAAATGTAAATGCATACAGTGTCTTTAATTTTTAGGGAAACCCCCAAAGCATTTGGCAAAATCATTATGATTTAGATATAGCTACACCACTGAACTAGAAATCCAATACTTTAAAACAAAAATATTAGCATTTATGCATCTATGCAACCTGTTTTTATTAGCAATAGGAATGTTGGCTCAGACTCTGGAGTTATCCCTCTGAGATCTTTAGCTTCCACCTCAGAAGCTATCAAACAACAAAGAGCAGAAGAATCTTTGGAGACAGCATCTATATCAAATCAATGCACATATTCCCCAGTTCAACTCTGAATTTCTACGTGGTCAATAATGAATATAAGATCAAATCCTTTTCTGGAAAAGGAAATGAATCTCCTACTAACAACCATACTGATTCTGGACCTCTTGGAAGCTATTGAAAATCCCTTGTAGGACGAACACTTGACTGTACAAGTAAATGACCAGGCAAAATTAACTTTTAATGAGCAGCGACAGTATTTGAAGAATAAAAATCGATGTTTAAAAAAGGTGAATCATATAATCACAGCACCTGATTGGAAGGGACTTTGGTAGGTCTTCTAGTCAAGTCCCCTACACTCAAGGCAGGACTGACTATTAAAGACTAGGGATGTAAGTGAGTAGTCGAGTCAAGTACAGGATACCCCCCAGCCACCAGGGCCCAGATGGGAAGGCAGGGGCAGAGTGATTAAATGAGATCCACTGGGAAACCACCTCCCAAATCAAACACACCCATGGGGCTGCCCCTTGTCAGACTTGCCCATCGCATTTCGCTGCCCTCAGGTCTGGCCACGAAGAGGCTGCTCCAGCAGCAGCCCTTGTCTGCTGCGGGACCCAGCTCCCTGCTGGGATCCATAGCAGACAGGGGCTGCTGGACCCCAACTCACATCAGGTTAAAGAGCTACCCTCCTGCTTTGGCTCTGCAGTTTAAATGTAGTAGGAGCTGAGCTGCTTGCCTACGTGGCTCTTATTACATTTGAACGGCAGAGCTGTGGGGGAGGGGAAGGGAGGCGAGGGCAGGGTTAGCTCTCATAGGCTCTCCCCCCTATTGACTAATTGTGTAGTCAATAGAAATTCTATCAACTACACAATTAGCTGATTACTCTCTTCTTAACATCCCTATTATAGACCAGCCTTGATAGTTGAAGTTCTCATCCTGCTTTGAAGAAAGCATACATATCACATACACACTTCAAATTTGCCCCTTCCTGAGGTTTGGCATTGCTCAAATTCAGACAACAAATAAAGCACCGCCTATTCTTTCTCCCCAAACCTGGTGACTACAAATCAATATGTGCATTGTTTCTCTGTGGGGCTTCCTCTTCCCAATCCCTAGCTATCTCTACCCCAAATAGGCAATTCAACCATATTCAAACCCAGTGGCGGCCCGTTAATACAGACGAACTAGGTGGCCAAGGGCGCCTAGGGCGCCAAGATAAATGGGCGTTGAGGGCTTTGGAGGAGGGGGCGCCGATCACGCGCCAATCGCACGTTTCGCTTAGGGCGCCAGTTGCCAGCAGCTCGACTAGGGACGCTCCTGCTCAAACCCTTGTTGACGTTAGCAAAATCCACATGGATGAGTTTGAATAATTACTATGCATATGTGTGCAGGCTTCTATGACCTAAGCTTAGGGAACCTCAGAGGAGTCTTTCATTGTTATAAGAACCATGTGACACATTGGCCTCTAGGTAGCCCTCCTTACTCCTCACTGTGATATTATGATATACTTTGATGTTTTATGATATGATAAGCTTTATACTGCAGAGCTCACAGAGAAACCTCCCCTGTCCACTGTGGGCCCCTTGCAGGGCCGAAGCAACGCCCCATGTACAGCAGGTAGGAAGCTGCTCCAGCCCCCAACAATTAACTGGTTAAACTTTCATATCCCTAATGTGAAGTTATGAAGTATTGCTACACGCTGAGAAAGCCCTGTATGCAAGTGCCCCTTCCACCCAACCCCATGGTGCTGGAGTAACTCCCTGCCCATTGGTTAACCTCAACCAGTAAACCTCACCCTTAACTTTAAGGGTGAGGCTTACCAGTTAATCAGTTAACTGGTTAAGCCTTCACATCCCTCATGTGAAGTTATGAAGTATTGCTACAAAAAGGCCATCGTTCTAGGTCAGACCAAAGGACCATTAAGCTCAGTATTCTGTCTTCCAACAGTGGCCAAAGCCAGGTGTCCCAGAGAGATAAACTGCACAGGTAACCATCAAATAACCCATTCCCAACTTCCAGTAAAGAGAAACTAGCCACTAAGAACACCATCCTTGCCCATCATCATCATAAAAACCACTGATTGAACTTCCATGAACTTATCTAGTTCTTTTTTTAACCCTGTTAAAATCCAGGCCTTCACAACATCCTCTAGCAAGTAGTTCCACAGATTGACCACTGTCTGCCGGTCTCACCCCTGGGGACTATAGAATAGTAGACTAAACAATAAGAATTCACGAGGATACTCAACTATTTAATTAACCGATATTTACATCCCTACCTAAGGTATAATTTGACTCCTTCGCTACAGAGTCTATAAAAATCAAGTATGAATTTTAAATATTCTGATGTCTGCTGGGGAAAGTGAATCTAGAAATATAAAATCCTAGAATGTCTAGTACATTGCAGTATGACTAACAACACAAGAAAGTTGTCAAGATGAAAGCAGCAGCAATGCCACTATAAAGTAAAAACACATTCTAAGACCATATGATGGCAACAATTATGGTGGAAAGGAAAAATAGCAAATGTAATGGCCAAATTCTCCTCTGAATCCACTGTCATCTAATCCATCAAGAAACACCTACAATAGTAAAGCAGTCACTCCCAGAAAGAGTGAAACAGAGCACAGATCAAAGAATAGATGTTCTTTATGATATGTAGTGGAGAATGGATATATTTAAAAGGTTATCATAAGCTATCAGCATGACTATTTTTTTTAAAAAACTATCCTGATCTCATAAAAATAGCTTTTGTTCTTTAGAAAAGTGCAGCGAAAGAAAAATAAAGAACATTAAATACTGTACATGACTTGCCATATAAGCACAACTATTTCTAAGTTGTGTTTTAATATAGTTATTTTTATTCACAGTATTATTGAAGCTGCATTGGCCTCAGAATATGATAGATGAGAATATATTTTTCTGGACCAACTTGTGTTGGTAGAAGAGCTTTCAACCTTCACAGAGTTCTTCTAGTCTGGAAAAGTTATTCATATTGTCACAGTTAAATACATGGTGGGAAAGACTGTTAACCATAAGGAGTTAACATATTGCAAGAAACTACTTAAAATACGGCAGGCATTTAACGCCACTATAAGAGGGATATGAATGGTCAACTGGCTCACTGGTAAGGCTCACCCTTAACAGGTGAGGCTTTCCAGTTTTGGTTAATCAGTGGGGGCAGAAGTGGCCCCCTGCCTACCACGGGCAGAGGGTTATTCCAACCCCATTGGGCCCACAAAAGGCAGGGGGAGGGGAGGCACTCCAGCACGGCTGGAGCAACCCCCATCTGGGCAAGCCCAAACTGGCTTCTACTGAAACCATGATTTTTATGTCTAACAGAGTTGCAAATTTAAGTTTCCGGATTTACCTTTCCAAGGTGATATGCAGGTTTCCTTTGAGGATAAGAACTGTTAGGTCAGACATGAAGTGATCACTGTGTGAACAGTGGTCATCCATAGGTGATATGTGTTTTTGCGCTTTATCATTTTTCTGTGTGATCATTTATGAGCACAGTGAAAGTCTGGTTTCACTCATATAGTTGTTGCTGACGCATTTGCTGACTGGATGAGATATCACATGCTGTGATAGTTATGTGCAGGACACACAGATCTTGAAAAGTGTGTTGTATGGAGTATTAATCACAGCAGTGGACATATGTCTGCACGTTTTGCATATGTCGTTCTGGCAGGGTTTGGTACCACTTTGAATTGGTGTGTTCTGGCCTGTCTGAAATTTGTTTCCAGTTACGAGAGTGGTAAGGTGGAAAGCCTGGGTGTTTCAAGGTCAGAAGAGGAAGTTTGGGAAAGATTTTTTTCAGGATGTGATTCCATCAAGTATGGTTTATGACTGTCTCATAATATCCCCAGATAGATTCCAGTGTGGGGTGGTAGGTGACAACTAGGCACATGTGATTGGTGAGGATTTATTTTTTGCATTGAAGCAAGTTTTCTTAGGGTATTTGGATGGCTTAGTCCATGATGAAATCTACTTCTAATGTATCATCTTTGTTTGGGTGAAGGCAGTTTTAAGTGTTTAAAGGTGTGTATCACAGACTTTCTCCTGTGATAGCTGAGTGCCTGCTAGTATATAACAGATTTTTTTGTGTGTCTGGGCTGGTTGGTTGCTTCATAGGGGGAAGGATACATGGTGATGAATGGATTTCTTGTATACAGTTGTTAGATTTCTCTTATTGATGCAGAAGAGCTCTGAGAAGCTAGGAAGCTTGTTTCAGACCAACAGAAATGTGTTTCTTTTTTTACCAATAAGTAATAATGCTGAACTGACGCTATGTGCAATGTATTACTATTTTTCTTATGAAAAGTCAGCTACTTGCACTGTTTTGTGTTTATTTATCAGTGGGACATTACTTGTAGCCTTTCTTCCTCCCTTCTTTCCTCCCATCACCCAAAGTCCTTTGCACGCAATCTCTCTTTAAACAATATATTCATTTGTTAAGCACTGCCAACATGCCTGGCATTCTATTTAACAAAGTAGAAACATAACACTGTTCCTAAAATTCTTAAAATCTCAGGAGGCTGTGGTTCAAGTTAGGTGAGTGCACCCACACTCAGCTTCACTGACTTTGATAAAAAGTCCATCAGTACAGACCAGACTGAAGAATCTCACCATTATTAAAGTTGCCAAGTGGCTGCTTCCATAACTCATATCTGTTTGCTTGGTACAGTTTGTTTTAAAAGCTGTGATTTACATTCTGTGATTTAACTTCCACATATTAGCAACCTAAACCCAGTCAATATTTTGGTTTAATTTATTTTCACAGTTTGTAAAGTTTATGTAATTACAGAACTTAAATACATACATTGGATTGTTTCAACATTATTTTACACGACTAAATCATGCTCTCTAACCCCATTTTTAAGACATCCTGTGTAAACCTGACTGGCTTTGTGTGCAGACAACTAAAAAAAACCTCAATAGACATAAATATGAATTTAAAATCTGGGATTGTATGGATACACTTTTATTTAATTAAGGCAGTTGAAAGAAATTCAAAACAATGTAGGAACTTGAAATTAGAATACCCTCTTGTCAATCAACCAAACTTTCTTCTCTCAAAGAATTACTCAACAGACAAACAGTGATTTTAATGTCAAAGGTCACTTTAAAACACTGATGAGATATTTAAGGTATTTTCTAAGGGAGAATGTAAATGTACACAATGGAAGAACTAATACCACTCCATTTCCAAATCTGAATCATTTCTTGATCATTTTCTGAAGCTAAAGCAGTGTTGCAAAATGGTTTGTGTAATGTGACTGTCATTTTGCAGTCTCTCTCTTCTCCACTTCTTACTATTCACACACATTTATTAAATAGCAAACAACCAAAAACAATTGGAAGCCTGTCTTTTTCAATCTTAGAATAGCTCTGTTGTAGTTTAGTTGGTGTCTGGAAAGCCCATGCCACTAAACAGACAGCAATCCAACTTTTTTTAAGTTCCCAAAAGTTTATTCCAAGTGCCATTCTGTACTGTGCTTAAGATACACACTGAAAAGGGGTCTAAACTGTGACACATGCTCTCCATCATAACTTTAAAGTCTCAGCAGTGAGAAACTTTTGTCTGAGCCAGCAAGGGAAACACAACTTGAAGTCCTTTTAAAGGATTCTCACCCACCTCTTTTTGATTGTGTGACATCCTCATAGGTTTGAGAGGGCAGGAACATCGCAGTAACTGTGACTCTGAACATAAGAACATAAGAATGGACATACAGGGTCAGACCAAAAGTCCATCTAGCCCAGTATCCTGACTGCCAAGAGCGATCAATACTAGATGCCCCACAGGGAGGAAACACAACAAGTAATCATCATGTGATCTCTCTTCTGTCATCCATTTCCAGACAAACAGAGGTCAGGAACACCATTCCTACCCAACCTGGTTAATATCCATTGATGGACCTAACCTGCATGAATCTTTTTATCTCTCCTTTGAACCCTGTTAAAGTCCTAGTCTTCACAACATCCTCTGGCAAGGAGTTCCACAGGTTAATTATGTGCTGAGTGACGAAAAATTTCCTTTTGTTTACCTTAATCCTGCTGCCTATTAATTTCATTTGGTGACCCATAGTTTTTATATTGTGAGACTAAATAAATAACTTTTCCTTATTCACTTTTTCCACACCAGTCATGATTTTATAGACCTCCATCATATCCCCTCTTAGTCTCCTTTTTTCTAAGCTGAAAAGTCCAAGTCTTTTTAGTCTCTCTTCATATGGGATCCATTTCAAACACCTATTAATTTTTGTTGCACTTTTCTGAACCTTTTCTATACCAATATATCTTTTTTGAGATGAGGCGACCACATCTGTATGCAGTATTCAAGATGTGGGCATACCATGCTTTTATATAGAGGCAATAAAATATTCTCTGTCTTATTCTCTATCCCTTTTTTAATTATTCCTAACATTCTATTTGCTTTTTTGAACTGCTGCTGCACACTGAGGCTATGTCTACACTATGGGGTTTTACCGGGATACGTTCACGAGGAGTAACGGTAGTTCGGAATAGGAAGCCTAATCCGAACTACCTAGTTCATGCCGCGTGTAGCCGCGGGCACGGAGTCCGAACTAGCGGACATTTAAAAATGGCAGCGCCCGGCAATATGCAAATGAAGCCCGGGAAATTCAAATCCCGGGCTTCATTTGCAACTCCGGTTGCCTACATTAACCACCCTAGTTCGAACTAGGGTGGTAGTGTAGACATACCCCATCATACTATATATAGTTGGGATTATTTTTTCCAACATGCATTACTTTACATTTATCAACATTAAATTTCATTTGCCATTTTGTTGCCCAATCACTTAGTTTGGTGAGATCTTTTTGAAGCTCTTCATAGTCTGCTTTGGTCTTAACTATCTCGAGCAGTTTGGTATCATCTGCAAATTTTGCCACCTCACTGTTTACCCTTTTTTCTAGATAATTTATAGTTACCTCTCTTCACTCTGAAAATTTACCATTTATTCCTACCCTTTGTTTCCTGTCCTTTAACCACTTATCAATCCACAAAAGGACCTTCCCTCTTATCCCATGACAATTTACTTTACTTAAGAGCCTTTGTTGAGGGACCTTGTCAAAGGGTTTCTGGAAATCTAAGTACACTATATCCACTGGATTCCCCTTGTTCACATGTTTGTTGACCCCTTCAAAGAAGTCTAGTGGATTAGTAAGACGGGATTTCCCTTTATAGAAACCATGTTGACTTTCCCCCAACAAATTATATTCATGTATGGTGTGATGTTAGCTATCTTCCAGTCATTAGGCACAGAAGTTGATTTAACCACAGTTAATAGTTTCACAATTTCCTATTTGAGTTCTTTCAGAACTCTTGGGTAAATGCCATCTGGTCCCACAACTTGTTACTGTTAAGTTTTTCAATTTGTTCTAAAATCTCCTCTAATGACACCTCAATCAAGGACAATTCCTCAGATTTGTCACCTAAAAAGAATGGCTCAGGTTTGGGAATCTCCCCAATATACTCAACTATAAGACTGAAGCAAAGAATTCATTTAGCTTCTCTGCAATGACTTTATTATCTTTGATTGCTCCTTTAGCATCTCGATTGTCCAAGGCCCCACTGGTTGTTTAGCAAGATTCCTGCTAATGTGTTAGCCTGAATTGAAGCCTCCATCTTTAGATGAATGTATTACTATTCACTATGTAAATTCTGTAATTAGTTATGTTTATTACTTATGAATATGTTATGTTATGTTATATGTTATGTTATGTTATGTATAGAGTTAATGTCTTTGTCCATCTGCTGGTCAATGTCTGTCAATCGCTTGTGAGCTGTCAATCATATATGGTGTGTTGTAACTCAATGGAAAACCATTATGGGTTTGGTGTTTATCACATACCCCACATAGACCTACCTGTCTGTTCATATTTAAAATCTGTCTGTTATGCTTTATGGTAATTTGTTATGGTCTGGGGACCAATAGTTTTGAAATCTTGTAAATGAGCGTTCTGACTTGACCAATCATTTCAAAGCGGAATACTCATGCATATTCATCAGCCAAGCCTATAAAAGACCACGCAGCGACAGTTGTGGTTGCTGCATCGGGGCGTCAGGCTTAGTTAGAATCATCTTAGCCTAGGCTAGTCTTCTAGGAATAGACAGAAGGTCTACTCCTCAATTTAGGTTTAGTTAGGATAGGTAGCTTAGATATCTCATCGTGTTTGTTCAGCAGGTTCGCGTCGGTAACCGCTTGTCGGCCGTCATCGAGTTTGTCCAACGGGCACGTCGTGATTTAGGTAGTTGTCCTTTAGTTAGGTTGGTTTAGGTTAGATAGCTATCCACCATCGTCTGTTCCAACTGCGCCAAAGAGCAGGAAGAATCGTGCATCGCAGAAGGCGACGTCAGCGATTCATCTCAGCTCTTCGTGGGATCGCCTGGCTGTTCCTCGTCGGAGGTCAGGAAGGACCAAAGGCTTGAGGTCGCCAGCTTCGACCCAGAGACTACCACCGAGGGACTCCTGGCTGTTCCTCGCCTGAGGCCCGAAAGGACCAACTGCTTGTAGGTCGCCAGCACCTCGCCCATCATCTCCGTGCCATAAGACTGTGGTATTTCTTTTCTTTTTCATTGGGACTTCCCCAATGAATGTTTGTTCATTTACTTACTTGTATAATATAGTCTTGTGGTCTAAATCTATCTAAATTGTAAGTCTTTATTGTAAGCCACTTATCCGTTCCTAAGACTAACCTGGTGATGGATACGTTGAGGGTCCACATTTGCATTCTTCTTAAGTTAATTAGGCTAATTCGCACTAACCTATGTTGAACTCGCGGGAGTTTGACAACTTTCCCCTGTTGCCCTCCATTTGCATGGGTAACAGATGTACTTAAAAAACATTTTGCTATTACTTTTTGAGTTTTTGGCTAGTTGTTCTTCAAACTCCTTTTTGGCTTTTTTTATTATATTTTTACACTTAATTTGACAAAGTTTATGGTCCTTTCTATTTTCCTCACTAGAAGTTGACTTCCACTTTTTAAAAGATGTCTTTTTATCTGTCACTGCTTCACATAGTCCTGTTTTTTGTTTCAGCTAGACCAGACTAACATGGCTACATTTCTATTACTATGCATCTTTTACCTGGTTATTAAGCCATGGTGGCACTTCTTTGGTTTTCTTACTGTGTTTTTTTAATTTGGGGTATACATTTAAGTTGGGCCTTTATTATGGTGTTGTGACAGCGCAGACAGGCGCCTCACTAAAGGGCAGAGAGTAGCTCGGGCCCAGCTGGCTGAGAAGGCCCTGCCCATCTAGCCCTGCTGGGCATGCTCCAAGTGGAGCCCGAGCATAAAAGAGGAGGGAGCCCTGCAGTAAGGGAGGGCAGCTGGGGAAGGAGGAGGGCAGGCCGCACCCCCCCACAGTGTTCCTGCAGCAGCTGACACTGCAACTGCAGCTGGGCCAGCTGCCGTCGCAGCCGGAACCACAGCTCACAGCCATCCCAGGAGCACTGCTGGCAGCCTAGGGGAGAAGCACTCACAACCCCAGCACCAACCTCAGGCAAGGACCGGCCCCGGAGGCAAGCAGACCACAGAAGTGACCGGGAGTGGTAGGAAGCAGCCCAGGGCAGAGGACTGAGAGAGGGGCTTGGTGTGTAGCAGCAGGAGTCCCCGCCGAGTGGGCAGGAGCGACTGTCTCTGCCTATAGGGCCCCGGGCGGGGATCCAGTGGAGAGGGAGATTCCGGGTCTCCCTACCACTCTTTTCCCTATCCTGGATGCATCAACCCCGGCCTGGAGAGGTTTCCCGGTGATTAGGCCTCAAGGGCCATATATCCCCTAATAGAATGATGTGTACTTTGCGGTGGGGCCTGAGAGGTCATATATAACCTGATAGAGGGGCCAAGGCGTGGGGATAGTAACTGCTGAGGCGGTCCCAACACTGACGGAGTACACACCCCTCAACAGGTGTCTTTGAAAATTTTCCATGCAGCTCGCAGAGGTTTTACTTTTGTCACCATACCTTTTAATTTCTGTTTGACTAACTTCCTCATTTTTGTGTAGTTCCCATTTCTAAAATTAAATACCACAGTGTTGGGCTGCTGAGGTGTTTTTCCCAGCATAGGGATGTTAAATTTTATTATATTATGGTCACTATTTCCAAGCGGTCCTGTTATATTTACCTTTTGGACCAGATCCCGTGCTCCACTTAGAACTAAATCAAGAATTGCCTCTCCCTTTGTGGGTTCCAGAACTCAATGCCTCAAGAAACTGTCATTTACGGTATTAAGAAATTTTATCTCTGCATCCTGTCCTGAGGTGACATGTAAGCAGTCAATATAGAGATAGTTGAAATCGCCTACTATTATTGAGTTTTTATTTGTATAGCTTGTCTAATCTCCCTTAGCAGTTCATAGTCACTATTACTGTCCTGATCAGATGGTCAATAATATATCCCTACTGCTATATTCTTATTATTGGATAATGGAATTACTATTCGTAGAGATTCTATGACACATTTTGACTCATTTAAGATTTTTACTTAATTTGGTTCTATAGTTTCTTTCACTCATAGTGCTACTTCCCCACCAGCATGCCCTGTTCTGTCGTCCTGATATATTTTGTACCCTGGTATGACTCTGTCCCATTGGTTGTCCTCATTTCACCAAGTTTCCGTGATACCTATTATATCAATATCCTCCTTTAAAACAAGGCACTCTAGTTCACCCATCTTATTATTTAGACTTCTAGCATTTGTGTATAAGCACTTTAAAAATTTGTCACTATTTTTCTGTCTGCCATTTCCTGATGTGTTAAACTCTTTTTCATTTGATTGTATCACCTCTCCTCCTGACTAGAACATAGAGAATCTCTATTAATACACCCTCCACTAAGGCTACGTCTAGACTACATGCCTCTGGCGACAGAGACATGTAGATTAGGCTACCAGGCATAGGAAAATGAAGCGGCGATTTAAATAATCGCCGCTTCATTTAAATTTACAGGCAGTCCCCGGGTTACATGGATCCAACTTACATCAGATCCCTACTTACAAACGGGGTGAGGCAACCCCGCACTAGCTGCTTCCCCCCAGCAGACCAGGGAGACGCAAAGCTAGCGCCCCTCCCCAGCAGACCAGGGAGACACGGAGCAGCTTTTCTCAGCAGACACCTCAGCTTGAGAATAAAGGACTGAGGGAAGTGAGGTGTGGGAGAATAAAACTGAGCTCTGGAGAAATGTTTGGCTAGAGTTTCCCCTACAATATGTACCAGTTCCGACTTACATACAAATTCAACTTAAGAACAAACCTACAGTCCCTATCTTGTACGTAGCCCGGGGACTGCCTGTACATGGCTGCCGCGCTGGGCCAACAAACAGCTGATCAGCTGTTTGTCGGCTCAGCGCGGTAGTCTGGACGCGCGGGTGTCGACATCAAAGGCATTTGTCGACCACCCAGGTATGCCTCCTGGGATGAGGTTCACCTGGGTGGTCGACAAATGCCTTTGATGTCGACACCCGTGTGTCCAGACTACCGCGCTGAGCCAACAAACAGCTGATCAGCTGTTTGTCGGCTCAGCGCGGCAGCCATGTAAATTTAAATGAAGCGACGATTATTTAAATCGCCGCTTCATTTTCCTATGCCTTGTAGCCTAATCTACATGCCTCTGGCGACAGAGGCATGTAGTCTAGACGTACCCTCAGAGATGTCTCTGTCAAATCCATGTATTCCTCCACACCGGACACCTTTCCCCCCCGTCCTTAGTTTAAAAACTGCTCTACAACCTTTTTAATGTTAAGTGCCAGCAGTCTGGTTCCATTTTGGTTTAGGTGGAGCCCATCCTTTCTGTACAGGCTCCCCCAGTCCCAAAAGTTTCCCCAGTTCCTAATAAATCTAAACCACTCCTCTTTACACTATCATCTCATCAACATGTTGCAACTCTGAAGCTCTGCCTGGCTGGCTGGCCCTGCACATGGAACTGGAAGCATTTCAGAGAATGCTACCATAGATGTCCTGGATTTCATTCTCTTTCCTAGCAGCCTAAATTTGGCCTCCAGAACCTCTCTCTTATCCTTCCCTATATCATTGGTACCTACATGTATCATGACCACCGGCACCTCTCCAGCACTACATGTAAGTCTATCTAGATGTCTTGACAGATCCACAACCTTCACACCAGGCAGGCAAGTTACCATACAGTTCTCCAGGTCATCACAAACCCAGCTGTCTATATTTCTAATTATCAAATCCCCCACTACTAACACCTGCCTTTTCCTAATGATTGGAGTTCTCTCCCCTGGAGAGGCATCCTCAGTGTGAAAGGATACCATAACATACTTTGGAAGGAGGGTGACAACTATGGATCATTTCCCTCTGCTCCTGTTGACTGTTCTCCTTCCCTGAGACTTTCATCCTCCTTAACAGCACATGCTGCTAGTATGGTGGTTAATTTACTGGATTAAAGAGTGTTGTGGAAGCTCATCAGCTCCTATGCAGCTGAGTGGGAAGGTTTATACTTCCCTTCTCAGGGTACATACAGAAGAAATGAATCATGCCTTCCTCCAGCCTCAACAACCCACTCCCCTGCCAGTTGCTGTCAGTGCCTAGAAAGGAATTTTTTCTTCTTCCCCAGACTGGGCTGGATAAAGGAATTTTCCCCCTTCTTCTCAGCAACCCAGAGATTTGAGTAGGTTAGGACCTCAAAGGCGTGCCTGTTGTTGGAATTGGACAGATTTCTAATGCAAGTACATACTTAACCAATGGCCTGATTCCTAGATAAACTGGAAGCAAGATTATGTGATGGCTCTCATAAAGAAGATGGAGCAGGGATGGGATCCTAAGGTCTGACATAGTGAGAAGCCACTCTTTACCCCATATTTCTTTACCCTCATATGATGGGAAGCCAACAACGGTGCTGGGACAAGATTAAGACACTGGAAATGGACAGGAAGGACTGGAGGCTCTCCTTCCCACATGGTAGTACAGTGGAAGAGTTACTGCACTGAATGATTTATTGTCAGATAACTTCCCAGGTGCACTAGTAAAGTTGCAGCCCAGTTACACTACATTCCCAGGGTCATGTTTTCCTGCACTGCTGAAACAATTAGGAATGACTGTGTTGAGCCATGCCTGTCTGCTAAGAAATATTTCTCAAAATACACAGTGAGTCACTGAGTCATTCTGGTCACTGAAAAAAAGTATTATTCTACTAGTCAGTAGAATTCAAAATTGTGAATGAAGCCATCAATGTCATGGAGACAGGGGCACTGCTGCTGCTGGAGGTCTGTTTTAACATACACAGGTAATGCATGGTCCACACTGGCATTGTGCCAAAGGAAGTATGTCAAATAAGGACTTGTGTCATTTGTGAGAGCAGTGTTAGTGGACAACAAAAAGGATGGATTCTGCCTGCATATATCAAGTTTAGATGTGGACACTTTCAGTGACAAATTGTCTTTTGTCAACACAAGTTTGTTCAAACTTGTGGTGACAAAAGATAATTTATGTCACCAAAATTGTGTAGCATAGACCAGGTCTTAGGTATGGAAACATGCATATTCATCTCTGTCAAGACCTTTGTTTGGGGCAGATACAGTCTTTCTATTTATACAACTTCCATCCCCATTTTACAGTGTGCAACCCTCTCCTTACACATATAGCACTACTGCTGACCCATGACATGAGCAGGGGCATCTGCATTAGCAGTCAATGTGGCTCCTGGAGGAGTACACAGCGACTGCAGTGGTAGATCACTATCCACTCCTCAGTAAATTACAACACATTATTCTGGAAACTAACCTGTGCAGCAATCCTGTGGCGAAGAAAAATAAACATTAAGAGGTTGTAAGAGATTATTACAATGTAAAGAATAAAAAAGGTATTATTCTTTGCCTCCAACTTTTTAATGCAAATGGTACACAGGCGAGACCAGTGGTCCCCAACGCAGTGCCTGTGGGCGCCATGGCACCCGCCGGGGCATTTATGTGTGCCCGTCGAAGGATCTGGACCACCCCCCAGTTGGCGTGGGCACATGCACGGAGCCAGCCCTGGGCACATGGTGCATGGGCAGCCCCCGGCCCTGGATGCACGGCACATGCGCGGCCCCGCCCCCGGGCACCTGGCAGCCCCGAAAGGTTGGAGACTAATGGGCTAGAGAAACAACCTAAAAGCTCTTTCCCTGCAAAATATTTCTAAACTCTATGTCTATTATCTCCTTTGCAATAGCATTAAGGCCCACATTTCTTTTTTCCTCATGGTATTAGTTAGACTTAATTTTAATTGGAAGAATGCCATAATTCTGAAACACAGTTATTCGTAAGAAGTGTGCTTGTGTTAATCACTATTATGCACTGAAACTTTCCATACTGTACCAATTGTTAACTTTTAGTATTTAGGCCTTTTTCTATACTGCAGGGTTTTTGCATAAGAAGCTATTTGCGGAAGAGATCTTCCGCAAAAACTTCTTGAGCAAAAGCACGTCCACACTTCAAAAGTGTATCACAAAAGCGATGTGTTTTTTCACAAGAGAGCATCCACACTGCATGGATGCTCTTGCACAAGAAAGCTCTGATTGCCCATAACAGAATGACCATCAGACCACCTGTGCTTTTTCTGATAGGCTCTTTTTGTATAAGAAACCTCTGCCGAGTGTCCACACATGCCTTTTTGTGCAAGAACTGTAGCGCAAAAAGGAGTTATTCCTCGTGGGGAGAGGAATAACTCTACCGTCAAAAGCCCTCTTTCCTGTAGATTTGCTGTGGGGTTTTTTTACGCAAAAATGCCCTCAAGTTGTGGACGCTCTGTCAGTTTTTGCACAAAAATGGCTGGTTTTGCTCAAAAACCTTGTAGTGTAGACATTGCCTTGGAGTATTAATCAAGAAATCTATCAAAGCAAGAATTTTCCACAGTTGAGGGAAAAAATGATGACTGCATATATATCCAAGATGTTTATTGTTCTCAGTCTGAATTAAGCAGTTTCAAGGAAAACCTAATAAAGTCTGCAAGCAATAGACAAAAGAAAAAAAATATCTCAGAATGCTTTATCTACTGCCAACCAACCTCAGGGAGCAAATGGTTATAATAAAGTAAATAGCATTTTAAAGAGTTCCATTTAGGAAACTAATTTCTCAGGGAAAAGCCACTGCTATAATTATTTAATAGCAGAAAACAAATGTTGCTTTATATTATACACACATGGCCTAAGAACAAAGAAGGTTAGGAAGCTTTTTATTGTCTATTCAGAAAAAATAGTAATAATAAATGGATGAGAGGATTTGGTCTATTAAATTATTGTAACTATAATACTTTACAGTTCCTACAAAATGAATCCACTCACTTAACTTTATTTTGTGCAGTAGTAATTATATTATACATTATTTTTCATAATTTTTTTCATAATATTTTTATAAGTTAAGTAAACAATCTAAACACAGTATGCAGGCCATGGTTACAGGTTCTACCTTCCTACAAAATCTGCAGCAGTTCCCATGTCAACATAAATCTTCATCCATAAGCAAACTCTCTCCAAGTGCAGGGTTAGCACAACTGCAGATTTTAAAGTTGAAGTCTCTCACTTAAAATAAATGTATGTGTGGGGAAAAAAGAAAGAGAGCATTAATGAAGGTAGCCTACAATTTTAATTAATGTATTAATTATTTTACAGTGTCCAACATTTGTGTCAAGTATCAGACGCTTCAACATTTGTGTGTGTATAAATAAAATGTTTTGCTTTATGAACTAGGGATGTAAAATCCAATTTAATCAGGGAAAAAAGTTAAACATTATGTTTAACAGGTTAACTGCCTAAACGGGGGCATGCAGGGGCTGCTCCAGTCAAGCTTGGAGCTCCCCCACTTATAGTGTGCTGCTCTGGACAGGTCAGGCCCGCTGCAGGCAGGGGCTGCTCCAGCCACACTACAACGCCCTCACCCACAATGCACTGCTCCAGCTGGACCAGGCCCACTGCAGAGCGCCTCTGCCCACCCGGAGCATCTCCATCCTATGTGCACTGCTCTGGCCAGGCAGGAGCACCCTCACCCACGGCACACTGCTCCGGCCAGCCTGGGCCTGTTGCAGACAGGGACTGCTCTGGCAAGGTTGAATTGTCCTTGCCTGTGGCACAATGGGCCAGGACTGCTGCAGCAGGGCCTGCTCCAGCCCAGATGGAGTGCCCCCTTCCAACTACAGGCCCTGCTGGGCTGAAGCAACTCCGTGTCAGGCAAAGGGCTGCTCCAGCCCCCACTGGTTAATTGTAAGTTAACTGGTTAACCATTCACCTGCCTAATATGAACAAGCTTTATTGTATAATTAAGCATAAAGACTTAATAGCACAGAATACCATCTGAAAGCTTTATCAATGAGAGATCTAGCACACACAAAACTGGAACACACAGCAGAGCAGAAATATTTTCTGTATTTTCATGAAAGCCTAATTAGAAAAAGTCCTTCTGCTCACATATTATGTGTATAAACTAAACTTAGGATACTTAGAAACGAGTGCACGAACAAGCCTTTTCAAATTGCTTTCTATGAAATGTATTTTTCATTTTGAAATGGAAAATATTCGTCTAGCTTTCTAAATATTTGTACAAGTACAAACAGATACATGGAAGCTATTCTTAGTCAAGTTACATTTTTAACTTGTGCTTCCAACTCTTCAAAAAACGAGATGATTTTGCCAGTTGTAATTTAATTTCTCTAATCTGGTTTATTTATTTCCATATTCAGATGGTTTTAAAACAAAATTACCAGACTGCATATATTTGTCTTTTGAATTAGGATTTATTTAGTTATAGTGAATTAGCAATAATAATAATGTTGTTTGGCACACTTTAAGTTGTATGATTATTTTGCTGTTTACTTTAACACAGACACAGAGTATATGACCACTTTCAAGCATACGTTCTCAAAAATTCATTGCATTGGGACCCCCTTCTGAAAAAAAATGACTACATGACTGTAGGAGGGGGACCAGAAGCCTAAGCCTACCTAACTTCCACTACCCTAGGCAGGGGACTAGAGCCCAAATCTCACTTTCCCAGGTGGGAGAGGGTCAAAGCCAAAGCCACAGGGCTTCAGCCCCAGGTGTGGGGGCCTGTAACCTAAGCTCAAAGAAGAGTTTTGGCCCTGGTGATGGAGCTAGAGCTTTAGCTACAAGCAGGGCAGCCCACAGGATGCAGCAAAGGAGGAAACTGCCCTGGGGTCTGGCAGTTTAAAAAGGCTCAGGGCTCCTAGCCCTTTAAATCATTTCCAGAGCCTCACACAGCACAGTCTGGGCAGCCCAGAGGGCTTATTACTCCTAGCCCCTTCTCTTCCGGAGGGCCTGAAGCCAAGCCTCCATCCAACTGCCCAGCACCTGGCAAAGTCCGTTGTCAGCCCTGCTGTGGTTGGTTTTCGGTTTCAGGCCCCAATCAAATCTAGCGGCAGCCTGGAGAACCCATTAAAACAGTTGTGACCCACTCTGAGGTCCTGACCCACAGTTTGAGAACTGCTGTATTAAAAAAAGAAGAAATTAGAGAATCAGATATGATCAGCAAAACAAAAAAAGGATGTCATACATCACCCTCCATATTGGTGCATGTAACAAAATTAATTTCATACATGGTTAAGAAGAATTAGAGGGAACGCTGACAAGGAGGGAAAATGGAATTAACATCTCCTTTACTGACATGAATTTGGTAATGGTGTGGGAAGCGTGCTGATAAAATTAGTAGCTGACACCAAGCTGGGAGGGGTTACAAGAACTTTGGAGGTCAGCATTAGAATTCAAAATGACAGTGACAAAAATGACAGTTACTTTGAGAATTAGTTTGAAACCAACAAGATGAAATCCAGTGAAGGCTAGTACAAAGAACCCCACGTAGGAAGGGAAAAAAATCAAATGCACAGCTACAACTTGAGGCATAATCAACCAGATTGTAATACTGATAAAGAGGGTCTGGAGGTTATAGTAGATCACAAATTGAGTATGTGTTAACAAGGTTAGGCAGTTGCCTAAAATCTGAGATACATTTGACATGCCTGATGATGTAAGACATAGAGGTAACTGTCCCACTCTATTCAGTAATGATGAGTACATGTCCAGTTCTGGGTGCCACACTTGAGAAAGATATAGACAAATTAGAGAGTAGAGTAACAAAAATTATAGAAGATTTAGAAAATGTGACCTATAAAACCGGGCTTGTTTAATCTTGGCGAAAACAAGATAGGGACAGAGGCAGGGAGTTGAGGGGAGAAGAGAAAGGTTCCTGATGACAGTCTTCAAATGTGTTAAGGGCTGTTATAAAGAAGGTTGTGTTAAATTGTTCTCTATGTCCACTGAAAGTAGGATAAATGGGATTAAACTGTAGGAAAGGAAATGTAGGTTAGATATTAGGAAAGACTTTCTAGCTATAAACGTAGTTACATTCTTAGGCCAGGTCTACTTTAAA
The DNA here is from genome assembly GCF_052426305.1 of Pelodiscus sinensis. NCBI lineage: Eukaryota > Metazoa > Chordata > Testudines > Trionychidae > Pelodiscus > Pelodiscus sinensis. The sequence goes on along the minus strand of NC_143056.1, from coordinate 52,077,801 downwards.
AGGGAAGGTCAAATCAAGATACATAACTCCAGCTACATTAATTATGTATCTGGAGTCGACATACCTTGTTTTGAGTTTCCTGCCACCCAAACGGCAGGAGGCCAACAGGAGCAAATGCTCCCATCTGCTTCCCTTACTCCCTGAAAAGCAAGAGTATCAGCTGCTGATGGGAGCACTCTCTGAGTTCAATTTAGTGAGTCTTAACTACACTCGCTAAGCTGAACTCCAGAAGATAGATAGTGGCAGTGTTGATCTTCCGTTTAGTGAAGACATGGCCTTAGGCTTCCAAGAGAAGATGTGAAAGCCCCATCACTGGATGTTTCTGAGAACAAGTGAAACCAAACACCTGTCAGGGATAGTCTAGGTTTACTTCGTCCTGCCTCAAATTGCAGGGGACTGGACATAAGTAAAATGCTACGATTGTTAGGTCTCACCACATATGCTCATGTTCTTGCTGATTAAGCAGGTTATTTTAGGCAAAGGGCTGTGTTTCTTCCTCCCCAGGTTTGACCCTCATTTATAAATCCTCTTCTTGATTAGGGGGATTCTGACAAGTTTTATGGATTTAGCCATTCTTCTACCAAGGAATTTCACCAGCCAATTACACGGAGTGCAGAATTGGTATTCATCTGCAAATTTGACACTGGGTTTGAACAAAGACATTAACGGGGTGTTAATTATAAAGCCAGTCTCCCTTGCCTTTCAAAAACCTCAGAGGGGTAGGCGAGTTAGTCTGTAACATGAAAAACTTAAAAAACAACAAATAGTCTAGTAGCACCTTAAAGACTAACAAAACATATAGATGGCATCATGAGCTTTCGTGGGCACAACCCACTTCTTCAGATGACAAGAGTATTAGAAGTTCAGGTCCAAGAATAAATAAGGAAAGATGGGGAGGAAAAAAAAGAGAGAAAAGGAGGGGAGGGAAAAAAAGACGGAAAGTGAGTAGACAGTTCAAATAGTTACAGGAGGCTGATAAGAACAATTAGCACCTCCATTGTTTGGTTGCTTAAGTTATTAGGATGTGGAAGGTAGTGTGCCAGCCAGCTGATGTCCCTGTTCATAGCATTTGCAAAAGAATTAAACTTGTGAATGAAGTTAAGTTCCAACCCTTCTCTGTGTTCTGGCTTGTGGAATTGGTCTGAAACAAAACTGTAATTTGGAGATCCATTAATGAGTGTCCAGGAAGATTAAAGTGTTCTCCAACAGGTTTTTATGTACTGCCTTTTCGGATATCTGATTTGTGTCCTTTAATTCTTTCCCGTAGCGACTGTCCAGTTTGGCCACTGTATAATGCAGTGGGGCATTGCTGGCATGTGATGGCATAGATCACATTAGTGGATGTGCAGTTAAATGAGCCTCTGATTAGGTGGCTGATTAGGTGGCTGATGTGGTTGGGTCCAGTGATGAAATTGCTAGTGTAGCTGTGTGGGCAGAGTTGGCACCGGGGCTGATTGCAGGGGTGGGTTCCTGGATGATTATGATGGAGGTGTGTTGCGTGGTTACTTGAAAGAATTTATTTGAGGCTAGGGGGTTGCACACCTTAAAGACTAACAAAACATGTAGATGGTATCATGAGCTTTCATGGGCATAACCCACTTCTTCAGATGACAGGAGTATTAGAAGTCCAGATCCAAGAATCAAACCACTACATGTACTATCACTACAATAAATGCTCAAGGATATTGTGACCATGCATGTGAATGTGTAACCTTTAATTTAGTCCCATTACTGTTTTCAGATACAAAAGTTTATAATAGCATAAACCCAAGGTTTGGTCCTTAATTTAGTGTGAGAACCTTGAGTGACACAATGCATGATGAAATTCCAAAATTTTATTATATAATATTAAAGCAGGCATGCATAAAAGAATTACTGACATTACTAACATGAAATCACACCAAGGAGCCGTCCCCTGAAGAAGGAATAGTATAAACTCCTTTCTTTAAGCTACATATTATAGTGTATGGAGCCTCTCATAAATTGAGAGCTACCTTATTTATAGTAAATTATAAATTAATTTTTATAAAATCTACCTCTCTGCCATATCTATTCTTCTGAAGCCATATTTAATCTTTCACACCCCAAAACCCATGTGTCTTCCATTTCTGTATTAGCTATTAACACCAAAACATCAATCTAATTACCATTTGTATCAATGCAAATTTTGCAATTATGAATATTCAAAAAAAATGGAAAAATTCCCCTACAACACTTGCTAAAATATGTATTTATTACATGACTCAACTTCACGCCTTAAGTCACCTCTTATTCAACCATGATGATAAGCTTAATTTTAAGTAGTTGGAAGCCAAAACTTTAGTTTTAAAAGACTGCTTCCTAGTTTCATTTAAAAAAAATATTTAATTAGAATAAGCAAATATAACCCTTATGGTCTACATAAGGCAGAAAGATTTGCAGAAAGCAGAGTTTTAATCCTTAAATTAACATATATTACTTCCTTTTCTCTCAGATGTCTACCAGTTCTTCTACATCTGGACACCTCTTGAAGATTTGTTTACTGGTTTATAAATATTCTGTGTTATGAATATCACAAAATGTCTGACTTAGATTTGGGACTTGGAAGGTTGAGCGGTAACATGTCAAGGGAGCAAACAACCAAAATTTAGCATTATTTTGCACCTATATTTGGCAGTGGGGGGTTAAAAAGCAAAGTAAAACAAAAACTTGTTTTTATAAAATTATGAATGAAAAGCAATGCATTGAAATCTATTAATGCCATTTTTGTGATATCACTACCTTGTCCCAGCCCCCAAAAAAGCAGTGATGGTGGGAAATAAGGATAGCGTTGTTTTGTTTGTTTTTTACAAGAAAGAACATCATGATTCTTTGGTGATGAAGATTTTTTTTAATAAAGTAGAACACTGTCAAAAATGTCACACAGATTTTATGTGCCCCAAGAGGCATGCTCTTTTTCAAACTATCTGCCCTTTACAGAAAGTACTTGCCTCGGGGGATCTAAATAATAGGAACTTCAAGCCCTGCACATATATGCAAGAGTGACAGCAAATTTAGTTGTCTTCGGGAAGTAAAGTTAATTGTGCCATTAAATTCCAACTCACTGGATTGGAAGGTGACAAATGAACCTGACTTGAGATTATGGGGTTGGTTTCAATTTACTATGCATTTCATTATCATTAGTTTAACAAGTTACCATATATAAAATGCATTTGGTTAAAATATTAGTACTTTCAAATCTGAATTATACAATATTTTTAAAGCAGAGATTTGGGAGCAAATTAGAGCCATTTCAGAAAATGAATCTGATTAATGCACAAAGAGTACAACTCACAAATGCCAATATGACTTACCGTATATACTCAAACATAAGCCCATTCATTTATAAGCCGACTTACAGAATAAAATGTTAAAAAATCAATGACCCATTTATAAGCCAACTCTATATCAGAGGTCTACAGATTTCCAGTCCCAGTTCATCAACATCAATGCAGGCTGAGGACGTGCAGGCTACAGACACGGACTTTCAGCTCTCATTGGCTGCTGTTCGCTATTCCCAGCCAATGGGAGTTGAGAGGCTCTGTGCCTGCAGCCAGCACGTCCTCAGCCCATGCTGCTTCCTGTAGCTCCCATTGGCTAGAAACAGCAGCCAATGGGAGCTGCAGGAAACAGTGCAGGCTGAGGGATGTGCTGGGTGCAGGCATGGAGCCTCTCAGCTCCCTTTGGCTGGGAAGAGTGAACAGAAGCCAATTGGAGCTGAAAGGCTCCATGCCTGCAGTCAGCATATCTCTCAGCCCACATGTCCCTCAGCTGAGAGGCTTCGTGTCTGCAGCCAGCATGTCCCTCAGACTCTGGAAGCAAACAAATCTCCCAGTACCACCAGCACCTTCCCTTAATAGGCTCAGAGCCAAAGTTTGCTGACCCCTGTTGTAGACACAGTTCAGGACTCGCTTCTTTTTAAAAAAATAAAGTGCTAAGATTTTATTTTTATTTAAATTGTATCCACATTAAATTTGATCCTTTCACTTCGCAAAGTGCTAGACTTTGCAAGACAATCAAAAAAAACAATGACATAGTACTATGGCACCAGTAGCAGTCTGCTACTAAGTAATTTGAGCTTTTCATGTACATTGACCTCTGGCCCTTTTAAGTCTCTAGACAATCTGAAAATATAATTTGCAGAATCGAAATCTTTAATAAAATTTGAATGGTCTATTATCACCCCAGACATGCCAATCTGCAGGGCTTCTTTGAAATAAACAACGAACAATTATAATTTGACAGTAATAAAGCAGGTTACATTCCTCTATAAGTTCTACAAAAAATGAACAACAATGAAATAAAAAGAACAGTCTGCTAATAATGCAACATTTAAACTTAAAGTTGTTGAATATGCAGAAGCAAACAGTAATTGTGCTGCTGTTTGTAAATTCTGCATCCATGAGAAGCAAGTAATAGAATGGCAAAAAAATAAAGCAACACTAAAAGACATGCCAAGAAGCAAGAAAAAAATGTCCAGCAAGGAGCACTTCCATTTCTTGGGCAGGAAAAAGAGCTCAGTGATTTGGTTGTTGAATGTCAACAAAATGGGTACCTTAACACTAGAACTGGAATCTGTCTGCATGAACTGCAAATGTCAAAAGACAACAAATACAAGTCAGAAAAGCCATCAGCGTTTGTTGCATAAGCGGGTTAGTGTACTCGCTTCATGAACTGTCATGGTCTCTGTCTTCTGCAGCACACAAAGATAGCATAACAGCTTCCAAGAGACCTTGAAGAAAAAATTGAATCTTTCCAAAGATTCTTTTCTAATCTAATAAAAGATTATTTTATAATCTTTTCGATTATAAAACATCGAAAGGAATATGCATTTGAGCTGTCATATATAGGAAAAATGGATGAAACACCAATGACATTTGATCCCCCGAGCAACAGAACAGTAACTGGTGTCGGTGAAAAAACAGTTTAAATTAAAACCACGAGCCATAAAAAAATCCATTTTACAGTGGCTTTATCATGTTCAGCCAATGAATCAAAGCTCCACCCTGTTGTTATTTTCAAAAGAAAAACCTTGTCTAAACCCATGAAATTTCCTGGGGGTGGCATCATGTGTGCATTTGAAAAGGGATGGATGAACGAAAGTGGGACTATTGAATGGCTGGAAGAAGCGTGGAATAAGAGACCAGGAGCACTTCTCAAGAAACCTTCTTTGCTTGTTTGGGATATGTTCAGGGCACACAGGATGCATGAGGTGAATGTGGCCAAAAAATGAAAACTACTTTAGCCGTAATACTTTGAGGGTTAACATCTGTTTTACAACTGCTTGATATCCCTTTAAGGACAGGCTACGCAAAATGTGGTCTGACTGGATGTGCCCAGGCATTATGAAGTGAATAAAAGGCAGGAATCTTATGAAGCCTGAAATCTATCTGGTTGCCCAGTGGTTCAAGAATGCGTGGGAATCTATTCTCTTGGAAATGATAGAAAAATCATTTAGGAAATGCTGTATCAACAATGCTGTATCAGCTTGATGGATCAGAAGATGACGCCATATTTGCTGATGACACAATGGAGGCTGATGATAAGGAATCTGAGCCTGAGGACAACATTGCTGATGTCTACAAGGACAATGCAGAACCAGCTATGACTGAAACTAACTAAGTTTAATGAACTTTCTGGTGAATTGAAGACTGATTCAGAGTTTGTAAGATTTTAAGACTTTAAATAAGCGCATTAGAATATGAGATGTTAAAACATGGATTGCAATTTTGTAATATGTGAATACATATTTGTTCAGTTATTACAGTAGGTTTTGTGTTAGATTAGATTAAAATAAATCTACTAAAATATTTGTGTGTGTCTTCTGACTCCAAGACTTGTGTGTGATTTTAGAATAGAGCAGAGTCCATACCATGGTCAGTTCCCAGCCCATCAGAACAAACCGCTGGCATGCCAGGATGTTTCTGTATTTGAAGCGTCTGCGGGTAAGGAGCTTGTCAGCTCCCAGTTAGTGCCATTCTCCGTTCTGGATCAACAGAAGCAGTGGGAAGCGATGGCCAGCATGTCCCTTGGCCCGTGCTGCTTCCTCAGCTCCTGTTGGCTGCGTTTCACCATTCTCAGCCAATGGGAGCAGAGGAAGCAGCACATGGAGTATTCTCAGCCAATGGAAATGGAGGAAGCAACACATGGCACATCTGAAGACACACTGTCAGTTCCTAATCACTGCCGTTCACTGTCACTGCCATTCCCTGCGCTCCCATTGATCCGGAACAGCGAACAGCAGTCACTGGGAGCTGACAACGTGCCTGCAGATGCTCCATGTGTATAAAACGTCCCAGAGTGCCAACGGTTTGTCTTAAGGGCTGGAAATTGAAGTTTGCCAACCCTTCCTCCCACTGGAAAAAAATGTGAAGAACAATGACCCTTTTATAAGCCAACCCTTGCTCTTCACCGCGGGATTTTTTACGAAAAAATACGGCTTATGAACGAGGATATACAGTAATAGCAGCAAGTCTTTTGATCTGGCAGCGATTTTCTTCTGGTATACTTTACAAAAAGTGAACAGGAAACATGGGAACAAAATCTGTCACCAAAGCAACTAATGTCAGCTATGTGACAGCGCGTTGGGGGACCCCCGTCTCCTGCACCCCGAAATGGCACAAACAGACTGCACCAGCCGGTGGAATAGAGGAAGTTTATTGCCTCTCCAGGATACAGCACAGCACAGATGTAATCTGGTCACAGAGCTGGGCTAGGATGCCTCAGGCCCCCTTGAGATGGGGGAGACTGGGCCCCTAAACTCCAGCCCCTTTCCCTAGGCTGTCTCCTCCATGCTTCCAGCCAGCAACTAACTACCTCTCTTCCAGCCCTGCCCCCCCAGCCAGGGCAGCATTCCACCTTCCTTTGTTCCTCTCCATGGGGGGTGTCTGGCCATACTGGTTTGCATAGTGACTCATCCTGTTTTGCTGGGTCGTGGTACCCACGGCAGCCAGTGGGGGTTACCCCAGAGCCAGCAGCATAGAAACCAGCCAGGTACCCCCACTACGTCACAAGCTTAACTACTTGTTCAAATGCAGTTTGGTAGGCATGCTCTCAAAGGCAGAGAGATTAAATTTAATATGTTTCAAAACCTGGAGTCCAACCTTTTCTGGCTTGAAAGCTTGGTCAGCCTGTCATGAGTTTTTAATGATAAAAAGAACACAAAAACTCCACATAATAACTTCTTAATATATAATATATTCTGCACTCCATTATACAGACACAAGCTACTCCCAGGCAGTTCCAGCCCATGCTTAACCCTCATGGCTTTGGGGAAGACTACTAAATCAATAATTCATTGTTCTGCAAGGAGTGTGCATTTCCAGCTGAATAGTGTGTCCCTGCATCCTCCTTCAATATGAAACTGCTCTGTAGCCCCTGTGGCTGCTCCTACAGTGGGCTAGCTCCCAAATATTACCAGTCTTTGACAATATAAGTACTGCTTCTAGACCTCCGCAGGTTCCACTTTCTCTTTGCAAATTAACAAGAGACACACTCCAATCCCCGTTTTCTCTGAGTGTCTCTCGGCAGTACCTTGGGATGTTAGCAGGTAATTGGAAACATCACCCTTACTGAGCGATGCTTACTGGCAACCAGCTAAACAGCGCCCAGCCCGGTCGAAGCAGTCCCCCACCTATAGAACACCCACCCAGAAGCACAATGTGGCGGGCTGGCTAACTGGTTACACATACAGTTTGACCAATTAACATTTTAAATAGGATTTTATATCCCATCCCATCCCCTGATCCATTGGACACTTAGGGTATGTCTACACTTGATTCTTCCTTCGAGGGAGGAATGCAAATGTAGACATCCGAAAATGCAAATGGACCGGAGATTTAAATATCCCGCATTTCATTTGCATAATTGCGGATTGCCGCTTTTCCACAATAGCGCTATTTCAGGACATCCAACTTGGTCCCTGCAGGGTTATTTCAAGAGAAACCCCTTCCTTTGAAATAAACCTTACCCCTCAAAAAATACGGTTGAAGGGTTATTTTGAGGGAAGGTTTTTCTCTCTAAATAACCCTACGGGGACCGAGTTTGATGTCCCAAAATAGCGCTATTGCAGAAAAGCGGCAGTCCTCGATTATGCAGATGAAGTGCGGGATATTTAAATCCCCGCTTCATTTGAAATTTCATATGTCTACATTTGCATTCCTCTCTCGAAGGAGGGATTAAGTGTAGACATACCCACACAGAACTCCCAGATCCTCTTTTCCCAAAGGAACAACTTACCAGTTACAGCACAGAACACAGCTCCCCTTCTCATACAGAACTCACATTTGTTTATAGAAAAAGCAAGCATAAGTTTATTTAACAACAGAGATCCAAATGTCAGTAAGCAAAAATGTTAGATACAAAGGGTAGTAGGTAAAAGACACATGCGAGAGCAGAGGTGACCAACCTGTGGCTCCAGAGCTGCAGAAGTTAATACGTCTTTCCTTCCATAGGTGCTGACTCTGGACCTGGAGCTACAGGCACCAACTTTCCAACGTCCTGTGGGTGTTTGCTACTCAATTACAATCTCTGACACAGGCCCTGCTTCCACTCTGCCCAAGGCCCCTACCTCTTTCTGTCCCTGAGCCTGCCATGTCTTTGCTCCTTCCCATTCTCCTAGAGCCCCCAGTTCATCATGAAACAGCTGATATATGGGCAGGAGTTGTAGAGAGGGAAGGGAAAACTCTGATCAATGGATCTGCCACTGGGAAAGAGGTGCTGGGAGGTGGAGCTGATGGGGGCTGAAGACATATTATTGTTACTCTTTGGCAATGCACATTGGTAAATTCTGGCTCCTTCTCAGGCTCAGATTGACCACATCAGTACTAGAGCCTATACATTAGCAAGACTTGGTCATACTACACAGAGCAAAAGCTTATCCCAAATCCTTCCAGTGTATCACAGGCAAGCTTGGCTGTGATCTTCTACTGATGAGACAAGCACACTGTCCTCTTGCTTCCTCGGTGGAAAAATGCAGTTTGTCAGTCTCTCCACACTTACAGTCCAAAAATCCATTGTTTTCATTTGCAAGCAGGATAATCCCCATCGATTGTATTTTTCCAACTACAATCTTCCCTGCAGACTTTGTAATCAATTAGGCTATGTCTAGACTACACAGTTTTTTCAAAAAAAAGTGGCCTTTTTTCGAAAAAAACTTTACCTGTATCTAGACTGCCGTCACGTTCTTTCGAAATTAAATCTTTGATAGTGGCAAACATTTCAAAAAAAGGCATTCGTGAACACAAGCGGGACTTTTTCAAATGAGAGCATCCAAATTGCCTGGGTGCTGCTCTCTTTCGAAAAAGAGAATCACTTTTTCAAAAGTCTGTGGATGTCTAGATGATCTCTTTCGAAAGAGGCTTGTAGTCTAGACATAGCCTAAATTAGCATATTGCTCAGACTGTACATAGGCATTCACTATGAAGAACACACTACTTAATTTACAAACAGACAGAAAATATCTTTTGCCTAAAAGACCTGGCCTCAACTCTCAGACCTTAAGACCATAATTTTCTTAATTCCATGCATATTATCCATGCATATATTTTTCAATGATTATTATGACCCATATGTCATAGACTTTTGACAAAGACTTCACGTGACATTCTTTGGTGAACTAGTACCTGGGTTGATCCCTGGAACCTTTATGTACCTGTATCCTCTGCCAGCATGCACCAAGAGGTCCTTGGGTGGCAAAGGAGTAGGGAAAGGAAGAAGGCTTCTTACAGCAGCTCCTCCATTCTAGTCTACCACATGATTAGGATCTACCCTCACACAACAAATTCAGTCCTTTTGCAGCTTCCAACACCAAGAGCTGACCTGACACCCACACCAAACAACATTTCCCTCCTTATAGTGATCTGCATCCCATTTCACTACCCAATTACAGAGAGAGTCTACAGAGCTGGAACTCATTTACAAATCTGACACTGTTGCCCTCGGCTTGAATACACTGGGCTTAAATAGAGACATGAACTAGTTAACACACTACAAAGCCAATTTCCCCAACTTCCCTTGCCTTTAACATTCACATTTCCACATCAAAAGCTATGAATGGGACACAGGCCCTACAAATTACAGGTAAATGCTTGTTGCTGTTATATTTATCTTGGATTCTGTTATTTCCACTCCAACTTAACTAATGAAGTGGGTTTTACCCACAAACGCTCATGATATATATATTTGTTTAGTCTCTTTGTTTACTCTCTAAAGTGCCACAGGTCTACTCCTTTTTTTTCTTTTTTTTACATACACAGAGTAAGAACTCCCCACCTCATTTCCATTATGCCCACTAAAATCCCATTCTCCCTCATCTACCTCCATTTTATGCTCTCAGGGAGCTATTGTTTCCCCTTAGGATGAAAGTGTCTATCACAGTAGTCCTTTGGGGAGGCATTATTTTCAGAGGTACTGAACACCTGCAGTTCTGTAGACTTTAAATGGAGAAGTATTAAGTTAACACTCTTAAGACTGCCTCAGATCATTGTGTATCTTCTACAGTTCACTATGTTTTATACAAACAGTGATGCCTAACTATATGTTTGTGAGAAACTGCTTTTCAAGACTGTTATATAGCTAAGGCTTTTAGTATCACCTGTTGTTAACGTTGCCCACCATTTGGCATCAATTGCTTATAACTTCTGAACTTTAACCATTTGGACTGAAAATTTTTCATGCCAGACAGACATCTATCTTAAGCTGAATGGTTTGGAAAAAAAAATTTCAGCCAAACCTGTTCAGCCATTCCTAAGAACAATCCTGGGTGGAAATGTTATTTAGTTTGTATTAAAAAGATTCAGGTGACCTTTTCTTTGAGAAGTTTAAGTGCCTTGTGCTTTGGAGCAGAGACTTGAAATTTGGCAGGGGAAGGAGTGTTAGTGGCAGAGATGTCCTTTTTGCTATTCCCATGAAAATCAACCAAATTGGCCAAATTATAAACTTGCGGGGGAGGGGGACAGTTTACACATGGTCAATAGAGACTTTTTAGATGCTATCAGCTAAAGCTTCAAAGATTTCATCTTCACGGAATATGTTCCAACACAGGACTGAACAAGCATTTCCCTGCAAATTCAGCCCTGGGCTGTCACAGACTGACTTGACAAGTCAATGGAACTGAGAGCAATATACTGGTCTCCTCTGCTATCAATGCTCCCCCTGCTGGGCTAGGCAAAATATCAGGGAAAGCTAATTCATGATACTATAGCCAAAAAAAGTTATCATCATTCTAAGCTGTATTAGCTGGAGTGTTGTAAGCAAGACAAGAGAAGTAACTTTTCCACTCTGCTATGCACTGATAAGGCCTCTTCTAGGCCACACATCTCAGGAAAGCTCTGGACAATCTGGAGAGAGTCCACAGGAGAGCAACAAAAATGACTAAAGGTATAGAAAACATGACCTACCAAGGATGATTTTTAAAAAATGGGTTTGTTTAGTCCAGTGGTTTACAAAGTGTGATCTGTGGACCACTAGCAGGTGGGCCGCGGGCTTGGAGTTTGTTTAGCCCCCAAGGGGCTCTTGTACATTTCAAAGAAGCAGCACAGCATGGAGCCCGGGGTCAGCGGGAGAATCAGAGTATCCCAGAGGGATCTTGGAAATACTCTGCCGCGTCCAGGGAATACGTCCGCTTTTTTGGATCAGTTTCTGAAAAAGCGGGCATGCTCTTTCGGAAGCACTGAATTCCTCATTTTATGTGGAATAAGAGCTCTTCCGAAAGAGGAGGTTTTCCCCACATTTGGCCCTGTGTAGATAGGCCAAATGTTGGAAAAGTTCAGAAAAAAGAATCGGAAAAATATTTTTTTCTGAAAAATAACTGCAGTGTAGACATAGCCTTTCTCTTGCTCCAGCAATGGAGAAGGAGAGACATAGCTGCGAAGGAAACTGGAGACTTCCTGACTTAGAACAGGGCTGGGGAAAGGAAGGCAGAGCAGGGGAAGCTCCCAGATTGCAGGGCCTGAAGCAAGGCCTGAGGCTACTAGGGCTTCAGGGGGGCAGCCAGGGTAGGGAAAGGCAGCGGGTACACACATTCTTGCCAATGATGAGTGGCCATTTCAGATCGCAATTTGCCCCTGAGACAGGGGCTAGATAAAGACTGGCAGTAGGGTCACTGAGGCAAGGTGGGCATAGGGAGTTGGGTATTCCCAAAGGGGGAGGACCCCAGAGTGTGGGGGCACTGTGGTAAGGCACCACCCAGGTGGGAGAGAGGTAGGTCCTAATACACAGAGATGGAGGAAAACAGGTAACAGCAGGTGTGACACCAGCCAGAACGGGGCACTCGAGGGCTAAAAAGCTAATTCCCAGAGAGTCCAGCAGGAGGAGCCCGTGACAATGAGTACCAATGTGCTAAAGGCCCTTTTTACTGAAAAACAGCAACACTTTAAACAATCAGTGGAGTAAGCCCAAGTGCTAGCAATCTGTCAGTGGTAAGAAGTTGGATCATGCAAAGCTTGTAAGTGGATTCCAGCACTGAGCATTCTAAAGAACTTGCAGATGGAATAAAAATCAAAACACTATGTATATTTTAGAAGAGGAGCTGAAATTATGGGTAGTATTTTATTGAACATATTTTAAGCATACTACTTCTGAGTTTAACTGTGTTTGTTTTCTTGTAAGAAAGCTGCATATTTAGTATCATCTAAAGGGAATAAAAATTCTATTACAAAAATGTGAAAAATGGGATTTTTGTGCTACGCAGAATTTCATTCCTGAGGCCTCCTGGTAAAACTGATTAAATTAGTTGCTTTGGCTTTAATAATGTTTTACCTTGGTACAGAATGTTTTTCAAAACTGTCTTTTTTATAAGAACCAAAATTTGGGAATTCCGGTTTACCTCCAGATCCGGTTTTGAATTAGCCCTGGATGTTTCCGCAATAGAGAAATTGAACTGCTCTCAATCACAATGAAAAAAATTCCCATCTTCCACACTTCCCTCATATTTTCTACTATATTAACTATTCTTGGGGAATTAGCCATTTCTTACTTGACTGAGACACACTTCAACCTGCTTTTGACCTTTGCTTTCTTGATAACACACCTTCTACCTCATTATTACCCAAAGAAGTAATGGTAATTTATCATTTTCACCAACAGGAGGAGAGAAAATGGGTGCAATCAGAACTGATTAAAACCTAGTTCAGATTCCCTCTGCGTGTCATGCAATCCATGAAACAAATAAGGCTCCAATTAGGTTTCAATGCATGATGAGCAAAAGCACCCCTCTTCAGCTGCAGTTCTTTTTCACATGCATTCATGCATATTAATATTTTAAAGTGCAATACTGGAGTGAGAGGTGATTACAACATGTTTCACTTTTGTTAATAGGTGGTCACTAGTATAAATCAAAGCAAAGGGCAAAATTTACATTCTATAACTACAACTGCAAGTGTCCAAAACACTGAGACATACATGTTTGTCTTGATAAAACATGGCACATTTTTATAGACCTGCTAATTAATTTATCTCCAAATGACTGAAAAACCACAATAGATTACTGCCACAATCCAAAAATATTTGCCAGTGTTAGTCTATTGCAGCAAAGCAAACCCTAAAAGCTAACATTCATAGTTTGAGTTGAAATATGCTCCGTAAAAACTCAGTTACACACACCTTAGGAATGAAGGCTGTTCATAATTCTGAACAAAATATTATGGTTGTTCTTTCAAAAGTTTATAACTGTACACTAACTTAATACAGCTTTGAACCTTTACGATGCAGAAGAAAAATGTTGTTTTAACTTTCCCATTATTTTTAGTGGTTTACATTTAACACTGTACTGTACTAGTATTTTCACCCTTCTCATCTCTACTGCTGCCTGATTGCATACAGGCAGTCCCCGGGTTACATGGATCCGACTTACATCAAATCCCTACTTACAAACGGGGTGAGGCAACCCCGCACTAGCTGCTTCCCCCCAGCAGACCAGGGAGACGCGAAGCTAGTGCCCCCCTCCCCCCCCCCGCAGACCAGGGAGACGTGGAGCGGCTTTTCTCAGCAGACACCTCAGCTTGAGAATATAGGACTGAGGGAAGTGAGGTGTAGGAGAATAAAACTGAGCTCTGGAGAAATGTTTGGCTGGAGTTTCCCCTACAATATGTACCAGTTCCGACTTACATACAAATTCAACTTAAGAACAAACCTACAGTCCCTATCTTGTACGTAACCCGGGGACTGCCTGTACTTGCTTTTCCAATGGTGTGTGGTTTACCAGGCAGTTCCTAACTCTGGTGTTTGTAATTCTGAAGATCAACTGTACCTCCTTCACCAGCACTTTAACAACAAACTTCAGCCTACAAATCTTAATTAACTTCAAAAGTGTCATAAATATTTAAACTGAAATTCATGGCTCCACTTGGTGTATATACCTCCTTTGGCTCTAGGAGTAGCATTCTCAGGCCCATTGAGGAGACACATTTGACAATTCCAGTACTGAGATGTCAAGCTCTCTGAGCACGCACTGTTCTAGAATTACCATCCTGTTTACTTAGCAATCCCTGCAGGGAATTTTATTGATGTGTTAGAAGCTGACACTTGAGTTCTTCCTGTGGCTAGGAAATTAATAGACTACAAAAATTGATTTATTCTCCTGGATTATTTATCTTTTCAGCCACTATTCAATTTAAGCATTTGGGGGTTTGGTAAATGCACCAACAAAACCCCAAAACCATGCAAAACTGACATGCTCCCAGGCTTGGTTACACACTGCAAACTCAGCCAAGTTTACTGAAAATTTCTTTAAGGTTCACAAAACCTTCCACATTGTATGGTTTCCACAGTGAACCAGATGAGAGAATCAACGTGTGAGCCTGTTTTCTCATTCATTGAGGCAAAGGTGAGTGAGCTGGTGAAGACTCACATGACTCAGTACAAAACAGAACATTTACATAATCTTTTGCAATATAAAATGGTTGATCTTTAAAACAGAACTTTCATTGTAATCACTTAATTGCCCATGTTTCTTTTCAAATTAATACATTACCCATGTACCGAATATTTTACCACATGGGCAAATGAAAGACTCTGCATTCCTGGTTACCTGGAACTAAAAGTATTTACACTGACAGCAAACAAATCACATAATGCATTACGGCTAGCTGTTTTCAGAAAAAAAAAGTGTAATGAAAATAAGGTGAATGTTAATAGTAAAGCTCACTTTACATTTTTAAATAATAAGGGCAAATAATAATGATATAAATTTAGATCCATTACTACATTTGTTTTCTACTGAGGGATCTGGCAGGTAAATGAGCAAATTGTACGTTCTATTCCCAGGTCTTTAAATAGAACCCTAGTACAGTAAAAAGAGAAGAAAGTTCATAATACAAGGTCTCCTTCCTGTAAAAACAAATTAACTGAACTTTCAACTTGTGAAGAGGCATAAAATTGAAGACATAAATGCTCATAGAACAGAGTCCTAAGAACTGTTATATTTTTTAAGTTTATTTTGCAGTAAATTGACTTACTCTAGTTTCACAAAGGCATATAAAATAAAATAAAATAAAATAAAATAAAATAAAATCCAGGCCGGAGAATGAGCTAAAAGAAAAAGAAGTAACGTCCGTTTTTTAATGTGTGCACTTCTGAAAATTATACTGGCTAAAATCCTCCCCATTTATGTGTTTAAATATTCTTCTTTTTAGGTAAATTCCATAAAAATTTCAGTTTCCCTTCCCCAGAAAAATTATTATTACATTTTTTTAAAGGAGCACTTTGGCATTAATTCTGTAGTTGATAAAAGCAAAAAACAGCAGAGGCACATTATTTTCCATCAACTACATTGTGAAGCTACATAAAACAGATTCTGGAGCTCTGCAATCTAAGTGGTACTCATGGTCAGGAAGCAGAAACTGGAAAATAAATATAGGTAAAAGAGAAGAAAAAGATATTTACATTTGATCTTTTCACTGGCAGTCTGCGAAGACACACACATCTGAAGCAAGACAAATAATCTATTACAAATGATGTTCCTATTTCCAAAGCTTCTTGTTAAAGTTACCTTTTATGGCAGGGGTGTGGAACCTCAGTCCCAGCGGCCATATGCAACCCCCAGCTTGCCTAGATTAAGGATTTTAAGGACTAGTTGACTATCTTATAAACTGACCTTGGGCTCCACATGGCATTTCAAATTGGCAGTGCAACATGGAACCCAGGGTCAATGGGGACTCTGAGTCCCCTGCTGACCCCAGGCTCCATGAGGGTGCTTCCACTTTGAAATGCACAAGAGCCCCCACTGACTCTTGTACATTGCAAAGCTGGCATGTCTGCATGCAGCCTGGAGTCAGCAGGACTTCCCACTGGCTCCGGGCTGCACACAGAATTCCGCATTCCTCCTTTGAAATGTACATTTCAAAGGAGGAATGTGGAAGTGCCTATCGACTAGTCGATGGAAATTCCATCGACTACTCGACTAGTAAATTAACCAATATTTAACAACCTTAGCCTAGATCCAGCCCCACAAGGCTCAGCACCCCCTACCCCCAGCATTGGGGAACCCAGGCTGGCAGTCCAGCCTCCCTCTCCCTCCCCCCCACTGCAAAGGTAGAGTACACAAAATCTACTCGGCTGGACAAGGGGAATGTGGGAAGTGTCTTTCTCCTCAGTTGGGGCTGTGTCAGTGAGGGGTTCTTTCCCCCCATTTTTTCTTTATAACTTGTGTGCAGCCCCAGACTGATTTTGCTGTGGGCCAGTGGCCCCCATCCCAAAAAAGGTTTCCAAGACCTGTTTTACAGAAATAATAGCGCACATTGGCTCGACATTGACAATACAAAGCAAACATAATCTACTATATATTTCAGACCATTTGTCTGTCATTGTGTCTGTCTATTTGTGTGTCTGTCTGTTTGTTCAAGAACTCCTAAATGATAAGAGTTAAAACCACCAAATTCTTCTCCTATTCCATAAAAGGCAAAAGCCTTTTTTTCTCCCTTAACAAAACATCCAGCCTAGAAAAGCTATTACCTTACAGCCTACAGAGTATTTTAAACATTTAAATCAAAGAATTCATGGATGGCCCTTAGTTATTCTTGTATATAACCAACTTTAGTTGACCCAGGTTTAAAAATACAATTTGGATAACAGTTATCAAAATAAGCTCATTTTTTAAAATGTAGTTTTTTCAGTACATTGTCTGAGAAAACAACGTACATAGTAGTCAGTAGTATAAAATATGTACATCTTTTAGCGTGTGTTGGATTAATAGTAGAAAGAATGGCAGAAATAGGAATTTAACAACTCTA